>NW_024609868.1:42973336-43040299 GCF_016920785.2 Ixodes scapularis
ACAGTTATGAATTTGTATTTAGCCACGCACTATGCGCTTATACGGGATCCGCTTTGTATCTAGTGTATTTAATGACGCTGTTAACTAGAGCGTGAGCAAAACATGCAGTTTCACGTGTATGTTTATTACAAAAAGAAACCAGGTGACGATCTAGCCGTGCATTTTATTTTTCACGTTTATTGAATAAATTTGACGAGCAGTTCTAAACCTGTCTCGCAATTTCTTTGAGTTCTTACATTTCACATGTATTGTCCGGAGGGACAAAGCTGCCAGCCGAACGCAAACACAATGGCGGGGAACAAAGACAGCACGAGCACGTTGACGACATTCGCCGCGGAGGAAAAGACGTCAAGATATGCAGCGCCAGCAACCCGAAGACGCCGAAGGGGACTTCACGAAGACCACTTCGACCGCTAGGCGTTGCGAGCATTTCGACGACATTCCCCTCGGAGGGAAGCGACGTCAAGAAACATACCGACGAGCCGAAAACGCCGAAGCGGACGCCAAAGGGCCGCTGCGACCGCTAGCCGTCGTGAGCACTTCGACGACATTCCCCTCAGAGAGACGCGACGTGAAGAAACCGCGCCGAGAAGCCGAAAACGCCGAACAAGACGCCAAAAAGCCCCGTACGACCGCTGGCCGACGCGAGCACTTCGACGACATTCCCTTCGGAGAGACGCGACGTCAAGAAACTGCGACGACAAACCGAAAAGGCCGATGCGGACGCCAAAAAGTCCCCTACGACCGCTGGCCGACGCGAGCACTTCGACGACATTCCCTTCGGAGAGACGCGACGTCAAGAAACTGCGCCGATAAACCGAACACGCCGAATAGGACGCCAAAAAGCCCCCTACGACCGCTGGCCGACGCGAGCACTTCGACGACATTCCCTTCGGAGAGACGCGACGTCAAGAAACTGCGCCGACAAACCTAAAACGCCGATGCGGACGCCAAAAAGTCCCCTACGACCGCTGGCCGACGCGAGCACTTCGACGACATTCCCTTCGGAGAGACACGACGTCAAGAAACTGCGCCGATAAACCGAACACGCCGAATAGGACGCCAAAAAGCCCCCTACGACCGCTGGCCGACGCGAGCACTTCGACGACATTCCCTTCGGAGAGACGCGACGTCAAGAAACTGCGCCGATAAACCGAACACGCCGAATAGGACGCCAAAAAGCCCCCTACGACCGCTGGCCGACGCGAGCACTTCGACGACATTCCCTTCGGAGAGACGCGACGTCAAGAAACTGCGCCGATAAACCGAACACGCCGAATAGGACGCCAAAAAGCCCCCTACGACCGCTGGCCGACGCGAGCACTTCGACGACATTCCCTTCGGAGAGACGCGACGTCAAAAAACTGCGCCGATAAACCGAACACGCCGAATAGGACGCCAAAAAGCCCCCTACGACCGCTGGCCGACGCGAGCACTTCGACGACATTCCCTTCGGAGAGACGCGACGTCAAGAAACTGCGCCGACAAACCGAAAACGCCGATGCGGACGCCAAAAAGTCCCCTACGACCGCTGGCCGACGCGAGCACTTCGACGACATTCCCTTCGGAGACGCGACGTCAAGAAACTGCGCCGACAAACCGAAAACGCCGATGCGGACGCCAACAAGTCCCCTACGACCGCTGGCCGACGCGAGCACTTCGACGACATTCCCTTCGGAGAGACGCGACGTCAAGAAACTGCGCCGACAAACCGAAAACGCCGATGCGGACGCCAAAAAGTCCCCTACGACCGCTGGCCGACGCGAGCACTTCGACGACATTCCCTTCGGAGAGACGCGACGTCAAGAAACTGCGCCGACAAACCGAAAACGCCGATGCGGACGCAGAAAAGTCCCCTACGACCGCTGGCCGACGCGAGCACTTCGACGACATTCCCTTCGGAGAGACGCGACGTCAAGAAACTGCGCCGACAAAGCGAAAATGCCGATGCGGACGCCAAAAGGTTCCCTACGACCGCTGGCCGGCGCGAGCACGTCGACGACATTCCCTTCGAAGAGACACGACGTCAAGAAACTGCGCCGATAAACCGAACACGCCGAATAGGACGCCAAAAAGCCCCCTACGACCGCTGGCCGACGCGAGCACTTCGACGACATTCCCTTCGGAGAGACGCGACGTCAAGAAACTGCGCCGATAAACCGAACACGCCGATGCGGACGCCAAAAAGTCCCCTACGACCGCTGGCCGACGCGAGCACTTCGACGACATTCCCTTCGGAGAGACGCGACGTCAAGAAACTGCGCCGACAAACCGAACACGCCGAATAGGACGCCAAAAAGCCCCCTACGACCGCTGGCCGACGCGAGCACGTCGACGACATTCCCTTCGGAGAGACGCGACGTCAAGAAACTGCGCCGATAAACCGAACACGCCGAATAGGACGCCAAAAAGCCCCCTACGACCGCTGGCCGACGCGAGCACTTCGACGACATTCCCTTCGGAGAGACGCGACGTCAAGAAACTGCGCCGATAAACCGAACACGCCGAATAGGACGCCAAAAAGCCCCCTACGACCGCTGGCCGACGCGAGCACTTCGACGACATTCCCTTCGGAGAGACGCGACGTCAAGAAACTGCGCCGACAAACCGAAAACGCCGATGCGGACGCCAAAAAGTCCACTACGACCGCTGGCCGACGCGAGCACTTCGACGACATTCCCTTCGGAGAGACGCGACGTCAAGAAACTGCGCCGACAAACCGAAAACGCCGATGCGGACGCCAACAAGTCCCCTACGACCGCTGGCCGACGCGAGCACTTCGACGACATTCCCTTCGGAGAGACGCGACGTCAAGAAACTGCGCCGACAAACCGAAAACGCCGATGCGGACGCCAAAAAGTCCCCTACGACCGCTGGCCGACGCGAGCACTTCGACGACATTCCCTTCGGAGAGACGCGACGTCAAGAAACTGCGCCGACAAACCGAAAACGCCGATGCGGACGCAGAAAAGTCCCCTACGACCGCTGGCCGACGCGAGCACTTCGACGACATTCCCTTCGGAGAGACGCGACGTCAAGAAACTGCGCCGACAAAGCGAAAATGCCGATGCGGACGCCAAAAGGTTCCCTACGACCGCTGGCCGGCGCGAGCACGTCGACGACATTCCCTTCGAAGAGACACGACGTCAAGAAACTGCGCCGATAAACCGAACACGCCGAATAGGACGCCAAAAAGCCCCCTACGACCGCTGGCCGACGCGAGCACTTCGACGACATTCCCTTCGGAGAGACGCGACGTCAAGAAACTGCGCCGATAAACCGAACACGCCGATGCGGACGCCAAAAAGTCCCCTACGACCGCTGGCCGACGCGAGCACTTCGACGACATTCCCTTCGGAGAGACGCGACGTCAAGAAACTGCGCCGACAAACCGAAAACGCCGATGCGGACGCCAAAAAGTCCCCTACGACCGCTGGCCGACGCGAGCACGTCGACGACATTCCCTTCGAAGAGACACAACGTCAAGAAACTGCGCCGATAAACCGAACACGCCGAATAGGACGCCAAAAAGCCCCCTACGACCGCTGGCCGACGCGAGCACTTCGACGACATTCCCTTCGGAGAGACGCGACGTCAAGAAACTGCGCCGATAAACCGAACACGCCGAATAGGACGCCAAAAAGCCCCCTACGACCGCTGGCCGACGCGAGCACTTCGACGACATTCCCTTCGGAGAGACGCGACGTCAAGAAACTGCGCCGATAAACCGAACACGCCGAATAGGACGCCAAAAAGCCCCCTACGACCGCTGGCCGACGCGAGCACTTCGACGACATTCCCTTCGGAGAGACGCGACGCTAAGAAACTGCGCCGACAAACCGAAAACGCCGATGCGGACGCCAAAAAGTCCCCTACGACCGCTGGCCGACGCGAGCACTTCGACGACATTCCCTTCGGAGAGACGCGACGTCAAGAAACTGCGCCGACAAACCGAAAACGCCGATGCGGACGCCAACAAATCCCCTACGACCGCTGGCCGACGCGAGCACTTCGATGACATTCCCTTCGGAGAGACGCGACGTCAAGAAACTGCGCCGACAAACCGAAAACGCCGATGCGGACGCCAAAAAGTCCCCTACGACCGCTGGCCGACGCGAGCACTTCGACGACATTCCCTTCGGAGAGACGCGACGTCAAGAAACTGCGCCGACAAACCGAAAACGCCGATGCGGACGCAGAAAAGTCCCCTACGACCGCTGGCCGACGCGAGCACTTCGACGACATTCCCTTCGGAGAGACGCGACGTCAAGAAACTGCGCCGACAAAGCGAAAATGCCGATGCGGACGCCAAAAAGTTCCCTACGACCGCTGGCCGGCGCGAGCACGTCGACGACACGACATTCCCTTCGAAGAGACACGACGTCAAGAAACTGCGCCGATAAACCGAACACGCCGAATAGGACGCCAAAAAGCCCCCTACGACCGCTGGCCGACGCGAGCACTTCGACGACATTCCCTTCGGGGAGACGCGACGTCAAGAAACTGCGCCGATAAACCGAACACGCCGATGCGGACGCCAAAAAGTCCCCTACGACCGCTGGCCGACGCGAGCACTTCGACGACATTCCCTTCGGAGAGACGCGACGTCAAGAAACTGCGCCGACAAACCGAAAACGCCGATGCGGACGCCAAAAAGTCCCCTACGACCGCTGGCCGACGCGAGCACTTCGACGACATTCCCTTCGGAGAGACGCGACGTCAAGAAACTGCGCCGACAAACCGAAAACGCCGATGCGGACGCCAAAAAGTCCCCTACGACCACTGGCCGACGCGAGCACGTCGACGACATTCCCTTCGAAGAGACACGACGTCAAGAAACTGCGCCGATAAACCGAACACGCCGAATAGGACGCCAAAAAGCCCCCTACGACCGCTGGCCGACGCGAGCACTTCGACGACATTCCCTTCGAAGAGACACGACGTCAAGAAACTGCGCCGATAAACCGAACACGCCGAATAGGACGCCAAAAAGCCCCCTACGACCGCTGGCCGACGCGAGCACTTCGACGACATTCCCTTCGGAGAGACGCGACGTCAAGAAACTGCGCCGACAAACCGAAAACGCCGATGCGGACGCCAAAAAAACCCCTACGACCGCTGGCCGACGCGAGCACTTCGACGGCATTCCCTTCGGAGAGACGCGACGTCATGAAACTGCGCCGACAAGCCGAAAATGCCGATGCGGACGCCAAAAGAACCCCTACGCCCGCTAGCCGACGCGGGCACCTCGACGAAATTCACCTCGGAGTAGTGCGGCGGAACCCGAAGCAGACGTTGGTAAGGACGCACAGAACGGAAACACCGACAACGTAGACATGGTGGGCGCGCGGACGAACAACGTGAAAGCAGACGAGACAGTCCATTAGAATGCAGACGGCGCGCCGCTATAAAAATACAAAATCGCGAGAAAAACAAACTCGAGTTCCTCAAATGAGCCGGTCTAAACATTGTTTTGGAGTAGGTCGTTATACTCTCGAACCCTATGACTTTTCTGCGCATGCGCGAGGTTCGCCATCAGAGGCCGCTAGGTGGCGCCACCGGTACGAATCTGACGCCTGTCGACTGTTCGCGCTAACAGTGTCGCGATGTGTACATACGAATAAGCTCGTTGACAGAAGAACCAACGGGAATACAGACGTGAGCCCCACAGCTCCGTACGTTTCTCGGTTAGGGCTAACACGCCCTGAAAGTGGAGAGCCAACTTGAAAACAGGGGTCGATCAACACTTCACGCGGCAATATTTTGCATCCTTGTCACAATCGAAAGTCATTTTGTCGAGACTTTCACGCTGATGTAGCCTAAAACACTTTGCACAACCAATTTCGTCCACCGCGTCGACCGTGACAAACCAGCCGCCATGTTTTTAATCCAGGATTAAGAAACAACCAGAAGCAAAGCGCCCAATGTTGGGCGCTTAAGTTAAGCGTAGTTTAGTGCTAGGTTTAGCGATAAGCGAGTTTGGTGCAACCGAACGAAACCGAAACTAAGCTTAGGCTAAGCTCCGCTTTGCGTTAAGCGACGTTGGTGCAACCGGCCCTAAGGGAGGCACTCACTTGATCGAATGACGTTTTAGCGAACGCCCACGTTTCATCGAACGACACTTTAGCGAATAGTCGGATGCCGCGAAGCGGCGTTTTCGGGTGGGCCAAGTGAGTTCATATTTTTGTAATGAGCTAAAACGACCATTCGCTCAAATGTCGCCGTTCGCTAAAATGTCATTCGCTCTTGTGATATGGACCCACCTCTACATACCTCGACACTAATTCGGCGTTGGTCTTGCTCAGGCGTTCCGCCAGCCCATTAGTCTGAGGATGGTACGCTGAGGTTCGCCGGTGGTTGGTGTGGCTGAGACTGAGGATCTCTTGCATCAGCTGTGCCATGAACGGTGACCTGCGATCTGTAATCAGAACTTCGGGAGCGGCGTGCCGGAGGACGATGGACTCCGTGAAAATCTTGAAAAACTTCCACAGCAGTCCCTGAAGGAAGGACTTTCGTTTCGGCGTGTCACGTGCCATAATCTGTGGCGACGATTATCCAGCGGTTTCCCGACGTTGGCGGTGGAAAAAGGCCAAGTATATCCATTCCGATCTGCTGGAACGGCATGGACGGGGGAGCAATCTGATGCAGAAATCCTGACGGCTTTGTCGGTGGTTTCTTGCGTCGCTGACGCTCGTGGCGCGTTCTAGTGTCGAGGTCAACGGCCGTCAGAAGCCTTGGCCAGCAGTACCAGGCTCACGCAGCCAGCGGCGTTCAAGGAAACCTCGGTAGAGGCCGCCAAAAGTCAGGATGACGTCACGATGACGTCAAATATGTTGATCACCCCCTCCGGCAACTAGGACGGGTACAGCCGTTAACATCCATGTTCCCTCGGGGCGCTCTTTCTGCGCTCAAGCGTAGGGTTCTTGTTTCCACCGCCTCAAAATATGGCGTTACGATCGACTTTGCCGCCGGGCCGGTGGCCATGGCAACGGCAACGGCGCAACCGGTGCCACCGGTGCAACGGCAGCAACGGTCTCCGACAGCCGCTGAGCGTGATCGTCAGCTCCGAGTGTTCTGCGGGAAACGTGGTGTTTGCTCGGTCCGCGCTAATTTGACTTCGAAAGTTCTGGTGCTCTCGGAAGAGGATACCTTGGCGCTACTGTTCTGCGAAATGGTGCGGGAACTCAAACAAGTCGAAAGTCTTGTCGAAAGATGTTCCGAAGCGAGAGGTAAAGTTTCGTTTTTCGTCGCTTTCGTTCCAAGCCCGTTCCATGTGGTGCAATCCTGGTTGCGATTTTCAGTCTCGTGCGGCAGAAACCCCGTAAACACAGCACTTAGCACACGTTTGTTTTCGTTTTTACTTACGTATGAGCGACGTTGCACCTGAAATTTGCAGGCAGATCGAACCGTACCACGTGCTACGCGCACAGGACGACACTGGCATTTTTGGTGTTCACCTTTTGCTCACAGACCCTTGCCTTACTTTTTTGGGCAAGCTTGAGTGCTTTCTGGCGTGCATTCTCAATCTGATATACAAGGATGATGTGATGAAGAATCTTAGTGCTTTCATGACAGAACAGTCAGAGACCTCTGTCCAGCAATCGGCTACAAGTTCTCCAGCTGCTATGAACCCTGGTGAATTTAAAACCTCATTTGAAAATGTCTGTAGCTAATAGGAAAGCACAGAAACCGTAAAACAAATCATCTATCAGCTGAGTAACAAAAAAAAAAAATGTTTTTGTCTACGAAACGTTGAAGTTTCTGCTGATCGAAACTGTGGTGGTGCGATGTCTTCTATAAATGTATATTTCTTTCATTGTGCTCTTTTTTGCATCTCGTGCTATCTGTTCTATTGTTCCGTAAATTTTATTATCTGTATTTATCTTACATTTTATGTGTGAGATCTGTGTAAATAATAAAGAATGTATGAAAAGTATGTGTGTGCTCCTTGCCTCCTACCCACTTGAGGAGCAGCTTCTCTGAAGTTGCGCTACTGTGGTTTATGAACAAAGATATAAAAAAAAAGCCCCAGAAGACGAGAATGAAATCGACGAGAAATTAAATCAAGAAAGCGAACCGGGGGCCGGGGGGGGGGGGGGGGGGGGGGGGGGGGTAGCGAGCGGGGCGCGAACCGGACGCCCGGAACGAGACAGGACAACTTGCGCCATCTAGGGGCAAGTAGGGGCGGCCCGGTAGAGGCGGCGATTGCAGCGCCATGTTTTGAGGCGGCGGAAACTAGAACCGTACGCTTGAGCGCAGAAAGAGCAGAAAGAGCGCCCCGAAGGAGCATGGATGTTAACGGCTCTACCCGTCGTAGTTGCCGGAGGGGGTGATCAACATATCTGACGTCGCCGTGACGTCACCCTACTTTTCTCTTTCTTTTTCGCTCATCGGTCGCTCTTTTCTCGCTTCTTCGCTCGCTCGGGCGCCCGGAGCGCGTTACAATAGCCAAGGCTACGGCTGCGCCGGCCTACTTTTCCCGAATCCTGGCGAGCGTCCTGCTGTAGCCAAGGTGCCCAACCGTTGGGTCGTCATGGCATTTTTGGAAGATTTCTTCTCGAAGACTGGAAGGAAGAACCAACAGCCACGCTGTCTTGTTGTTGACGAAATGCTCCATGTACAGCACCCCTTGCCTTATGGAAAAGGTAGCAGGATTCGTAAGAAAGCACGGGGAACCGTACTCTCTTGTCTTTCTAGGTGCTCGATGAGTGCTCGCAGTTCAGGGTCGTCTAGTTCTAGTGCTGCCATGTCGCTGACATCCAGAGCGCCTAGGAAACTCTCATCGTCGTCTTCGGTGCAAGCAGAACCGGCCTCGACGGGGGCGCTTGACAGACAGTCGGCATCATTGTGCTTCCGGCTGGTCTGTGCACCACGGTCATGTCGAACTCTACAATCGTAGGCTCCACCGGGCGAGGCGTCCGGTGGGGTCTTTCAAATTCGCGAGCCAGCAGAGCAAGTGGTGGTCTGTGTCCACGCGAAGAGGACTTCTATATAAGTATGGACGAAACTTTGTTATTGCCCAGACGTCTGCAAGGCACTCTTTTTCAGTCATTGAGTAGTTCCTCTCCCCCTTAGACAGTATAGGTGACATTCACTTGACGTCACTCGCTAGGTTCGCTGGCATCGCCCACCACGGTCGCCATCTTCGAGGTCTCTTGCTATCGCGAATGCCATCTGGCCGGACCTTTTGAGCGAGGTTTAGCAGTATTTTACAACTTTAAAGGGTCTTTTTGACCGAAACTAGGGGCTATTCTTATACTTTGGTGCTTTTGAAGCGCCGTGGGAGTATTTTTTGTGTTTTAGTTCGTTTTCGTCGCTATCGCACTCGTTTACCGCGGCCGCGTTGCTCCCTCGGCTCCATGAAGCGCTCCGTGTTGCCCGCCGTGCCGACGGCGGTAGCTCTTGCAAGAACTAATTTTTCTACTTTGGTGCTTTTGTAGCACGGTGTGATTACTCTTTGTTTTGTTTTGCTAGTTTCTTTATTGTTTTTCTCTAGCTGATTTTCTGTACTACGGCCGTGTAACCGTGTTGCTCCATCGCCGTTGTGTCGTACATACGTCGTGCCTTCGGTGTTCGTTCCTGTGCAGAAACATACCGTGCGGCTCACAGAGTGCGCAGCTTATGAAAAATGCGGCGCATTTTTCATAAGCACAAGCGATTTAAAAACCGCATGTAAGCGATTTGGCGAGCGGGAAGACAAGCGACGGCGACCCGCTTCGCTGCCGCTCGGTCACTCGCGCGACGAGGCAAACCGCATGAAAGCGACGGGAGCACACGACCAAGGGGATGAGCGCTAAGTTTTCTAGAAATCCCAAAACCGAGCTACGCGACGAGTGACAGTGAAGGGTGAACCGCATGTAAGCGATTTAGCGAGCGATGGCGACAGCGACGGGAGTCGGCAGCGAGCGACGGAGATTTCTCGCGGTCGGTCGTCGCGTCGCTCGGTTTTTGGATTTCTAGAAAGGGTCGCTTATCGCCTTGGTCGCTTGCTCCCGTCGCTTTCATGCGGTTTGCCACGTCGCGCGAGTGACCGAGTGACAGCGAAGCGGGTCGTCGTCGCTTGCCTCGTCGCTGTCGCTCGCCAAATTGCTTACATGCGGTTCAGCCTTTACACACAGTACTCGGCGGCAACAAGCAAAACGGCCCGCCCCCGACATCAACTTTTCTTCTCTCTTCTGTTCAACGAAGCTTCAACGATATGAAATTAGCACACACTAGCAGCGGACGACCGCGTAGCGTACCCAAGCCAGTCAAACCGAGACCTCGAAGATGGCGGATCGACGGTGGCGCTCCCTGGCAAAATCGAACCTGCAGGCTCAGTGAATACCACCTATACCGTATGCAATGACTCGCTCTGCCCGTTCTGCCTTTGGACTAGTAATGCGCCAAGTCCGGTGTTACTGGCGTCCGTGTGGATCTCTGTTTCGGCGAACTGGTCGAAATGGATAAGAATCGGGGGCGTCTTGAGTCTTCGGTTGAGCTCATCAAATGACCGCTGGTGTTCTTCTGTCTACTCAAACTTTACGGTGTCCTTCGTGAGGTGCGTCAGCGGTGCGGACACCTTGGCGAAGTCCCGAACACACTGTGTAGGCACAGAGTCCGAACACAAGTGTGTAGGCACAGAGTCCGAGGGATCTTGTTACGGCCTTCTTGTCAGACGGCAGGGTAAATGCAGTTACGGCGCGGGTCTTCTCGGGTTCAGGGAGAACACGGTCGTTCACAACATGACCAAGGAATTTTAGTTCACCCTAGGCGAACCGACACTTTGTTAACTTGAGTGACAGGCCGGCGGTCTCGATGGCTTGAAGCAGGGCTCGAAGTCGTCCCCGGTGTTCGTCGAAATTCCGTGAAAATACCACGACATCGTCCAGGTAGACAAGGCAGCTCTGCCACTTCAGACCTGCCAGCACGGTGTCCATGACACTCTGGAAGGAGGCTGGTGCTGTACAAAGTGCAAACGGCATCACGTTGAACTGTACAGTCCGTCGGGAGTGACGAAGGCAGTCTTCTTGCAGTCCCGTTCGTCGACTTCAATCTGCCAGTAGCCACTCTTCAGGTCCATCGGCGAAAATATTGGGAGTGGTGCAATCGGTCTAACGTACCGTCGATGTAGGAGAGCGGATAGACGTCCTTCTTAGTCACAGCGTTCAGTCGACGATAGTCCACGCATAACCTCAGGGTTCCGTCCATTTTCTTTACCAGGACGAGCGGGGACGCCCACGGACTTCTTGGCGGCTGAATGATGTCGTCGTCGAGCATCTTCTTGACTTGATCTTGAATCACCTTCTTTTCCTTTAAGGAGATTCGGTACGGCGACTGGTGGACAGGGAGTGCGTCGTCGTCGGTAACAATCCGATGTTTCGTCTCTGGTGTTTGGGAAACTTTTGACGACGTGGAAAAACAGTCACTGTATTCAGCGAGTAGATCAACCAGTTGCCAGCGTTTGGAGCTGGGAGCTCTGGGTCGATGTCGAGCTGCGGCGACGACGTGCCTTTGTGCTGTGGCGACGAGGTTTCCTCAGAGATTGCGGTGACCGGCTGGCGCCTGAAGCTCCTCGACGTGGCTCACGGTGGTACCCTTCGTTAGGTGCTGCGGCTCCGCTCGAAAGTTTGTCCCGAGAACAGTTGTACGTCCTTCTTGGAGAACCGTTACGCCTCGTGCGACGCCAATTCCTTTTTCAAGGAGCAGTTGGACGCTGCCTTTCAGAAGCGCTTCACCGCGCATGGCTGGGTCGGACGTGAAGGTTACGAAAACACTCGACCGCAGCGGCAGGTTCACATGGTCTGTAATAATTCTGATCGCGGTTGACGTCGCGTTGGTCTCCACCGGCGGCAGAACAGGCTTTCGCAGCGTTAACTGGTTTGCCCCGAGGTGACGGCGCAATACTCGCAGAGAAAATCCATTCCGAGGATAACGTCCCTCGCACAGTTTTGCACAATAACGAACTTCACAGGGCACGTCCCGCCGTGGATCTCGACGCGAGCAGTGCATCTCCCTCTTGGTGTAATCTGGTGCCCTCCGGCGGTTTGTATTTGGAACCATTCCACGGCGTTGTGACTTTTCGAAGGCGGCGAGACAGCCTCCCATTCTAGACTGAGTAGTCTGCTCCGGTGTTCATGAGTGCCGATGCGTCGTGGCCGTCGATAACAACGTTGTTTAAATTGTTGGGCACCGTTGCAGGGGTGTCGTTGCGACGCCATTTGGCGACGCGTCGTCGAGAAAGTGAGAGCGCTCCGGCGTTCTTCGAGGCTCTTCTCTTCGGTCGTTTTCGGACAGGCCACCACTAGGCGTTGCCGCACTTAGTTTTCCCGACGAGATAAGGGGGACAGGTTGTCCCAGTGAGAGCGGCGGAAGGGCGAGAGAGCACGTCGAGGCGAAGGCGAACGGGAACCTCGGGGTGGAGTTGGCACCGGGGACAGGGGTCGTCGGAGGTACTCTTCGATGTCCCTCGGTCACTCCCCAAGGCGGGGGTCGCGGGTCGCTCGACGCAAAACCTTACAGGCCCATATCTCGGTACGAAAACCCCCTTTAGAGGTGGTCGGCCTCGCCGCAGTGATAACAGAGCGGTCGCCGATCGGCCGTGTGCCACACATCCGTCTTCCTAGGTGCTGGTTGTTCGATGCGGACGAGCTGGGGCTGCCCTTCCTGATGTCGGAAAGTCTGCGGCTCTGGCTCACGTCGCGGCGGCATGGAATACTTCTGGGCAGTCTACGCCGGTCTCCGGGCAACTGCAGCATTGGTCAGGTTGGGCTCGTCGGATGCTGGCAGGAGCCTCCAGTTGAATTGCCCGCTGAACTTCTTCGCGTACCACTTCGGCTATCGACAGCGAAGCCGTCTGGTTGGCAGCAGGCAGCAGCTTCCTGAGCTCTGCCCGGACGACTTCTTGAATGACTTTGTGAATGCCTTGGAAACTGGCGCCAAGGTCGCATCTAGACGGCACGAGAGCGGCGAGGCCGTGTGGTCAATGATAGTGACTTGCTCGAGCTTGCAGGGCACGGTTGATGTTCATCGCCTTGGTGACAAAAGTTTCGACTGTTGTCGGAGGGCTGCGGACAAGGCCGTAGAAGATGTCCAATACGGGACCCGCGTGAGGATTTGTAGCTTCTTCTCTTCTGTAGCCGAAGGGTCGGCGCGGGCGCTCAGGCTAAGAACGTCCTCCACGAAGCATGTGATGCTCTCGTTGAGGCCTTGGGCTCTGGTTCGAAGTATGTCTTCGGTTCTCTTTCGGAGGTGATGGGTGACAAATATCGCCTTCAGCTCGCTCTTGAAAACGTCCCACGATGTCAAAGAAGACTCGTGATTTTCGTACCACTAGATGGCAGTCCCCTCCCGCGAGAAATACATGTTTTGCAGACACTGCTTGTCGGTCAAGCCATTGTGCCGGGCGACGCGTTCGCACAGGTCGATCCAATCCTCGATGTCTTCGTAGAGTTCACCGTGGAACAGAGCAGCCGTCCGTCGTGAGACCGGCAGGTAGACGACGGCAGAAGCGGCCGGGGTCTCCCGTCATCAAGGATAACGTCCCGCACGCAGCACTCTTAAATACGTATCGATACGTATTTAACAGTGCTATCCGTATGCTAGAATATTTAAAAATAAAGTTATTTCTCACTCTTTCTTTATTAAAACTGTACAAAACCCTCCAAATTTAGAATATGCTGCTGCTGTGTGGGACCCCTCTCACTCGTCACTAATTGTTCTTATTGAATCCATTAAAAACTACTCAGCTTGTTTCATATTGACTAACTATCATTGCACTGCCAGCGTTTCTACCATAAAAAACATTTTAGGTCTGCCGTTACAATTCAATCCCGAAAAATCTCTCGTTTGTATCTTTTCCATAAGCTATCTAATCAAAATATTACCGCTTGGGAGAAGAGCGTGTTAGTCTAAGTCATGGATGAAGAAAGAATAAAACAATTAAAACAGGGACAACACAACCACATCTTTCAACTAGCAACAGACGAGTAAACTTTCAACAGCGAGCAGCCGACTATACCCATTAGGAGTAGGGGAGAGAAGGAAAGATAAGAAACGCGAAGTGCAAGTCAGGGTGGTAGGGTTATCTCGGATTTTAAAAATTCAACCTCAGTTTTCGTCAGCAGGAGGGAAGGGTTTGCCACGTTGTTTTTTGCTGTGGTCATGGCGAATGATTCTATGATTTCCCTGCCGAATCTGCTGTCCTGCCCCCCCCCCCCCCCCCCCCCCCCCCCCCCCCCAGGATTTTTGTGTCATCAAAGAGGGGATGACAACGCAAACGCTAAAGCCTGATTCGCATGATGAGATTCCGCTCGCAGTTTTCAGTCGCGACGTCGTTCGGGCTGCAATTCGTGAACCATATACTGATATGGTCAATGTTGACACTGAAAATCACAAGCAGAATCGGACCAAGTGAATCAGGCGTAACAAGTCGGTGATGGCCACTGGTGACAATGATCAACATCTCGATGTATCTACTGTTTAGATCGAACCTGCTTACCAACTTTCAAACTTAAAAGGAGCCCTGCAATCATATTTAAGCATCTACCTTTTTTGCGGTTTCCACGTCTCTTGGGGTTCGGGCAAGCCAGCGAGCACGGAGAGAGTAACTAAATATCAGTGCGTCATATTTTAACCGGACGACGCGGAAACCTCCTCCACCGACGAGGGCGACCCGCGGTACCGAAAGCGCGCAAAATGTGACGTCTTTGGTCCTGGGCTTGCCACTGGTCAAAGCCGCTAAGAGCTTTTTTTTAGTCGAGATACAAAATAAAAGTGTCGCGAACAGTTTCAATTATGTATGAAAGTAGTTTTTGTTCACTATTTTAGATCAGAAAAGAAACAAATGCAGTTTAGAAAGTACGGAAACGAGAAATGACCCGTCGACATGCCCGCCACCACTGATCTCTATGACAATTGCTGGATCACGCTTCCCCGCTTGTTCGCTGCAGCGCAAGTGAAGCCACCGGACTTCACTCGCTTGGGATACGATTTGCCGTTTTTGCTAGCCTTTGCTGAGGTTTTCCAGCGTGCTGTGGACACGTTTTCTACTCGTTCGTCGTCATTCGCCGAAGAAGTTTTTTGAAGACTCTGTGTATTGTTGAGACTTGCCGTTGTGAACACGTGGAAAATCTTACGAAAGTGCGGTGTCGCAGGAAAAAGGCACAACGCGTCGAAAGGAAGGGCTGGCGGCGTGTTCAAAGCTTCCTTGGCACGCCGAAGTGCCGTGTCTCTGTGCCTTCGCACGCTTGGATACCGACCAAGAACCGACGCCGTGTGTGTGTGTCTAGCGAGTGCAATGTGCGTGAAGCTGTTCGTGCCTCTGGATCAGCGTCTTTTCCCCTCGCGGTTTAGGAACGAGCTTAATCCAGCGTCCACTAGCGACGGAAGATGGGGGGAAGGTACGTCTTTTTTTCGTCCTTAGACGATTTACACAATACCGTGCACAACAGCTCCTCATCACTGATCAGTGCTGGCTTATTATCAACCTACTTAATTGCACTTGACGTTTGAGCGCGGCTCGCCTAATTGTAATTGGTCAGCAGATTGCACACGACCATATCGGCCGCGCTTCAAAGATTTTCATTCTCGCCGTCTTGTACTTTTGCTTTCGAAAACCCCCCTGGCTCCACAACGTTGCCCTATTCGTGCTCCGACGGAATCTATTAGAGTAGATTTGGGACATAGCCATGGTTAATATAGTGCATAAGAACACGTGCAGATCTCTCCCTTTTATTGATAGCAACTCACCGGAACAGCTGGACGATCCAGAACTCCGTGGCCGATATATATAAATGATCTAAAGGCTTCTACGCGCGACACACGTTCAGAACTTTGGCGCGGCGTCAATTCTTGACCGGTATCCAAGCGTGCGAAGGCACAAAGATGCATATCACTCGGCGTGCCAAGGAAGCTTTGATCACGCCGCGACACCGGCGACACTTGTTTTCGACGAGTTGTACCTTTTGATACGGCTTCACGCACATTGCACTCGCAAAACACATCCACACGGCGTCGATTCTTGGTAGGTATCCAAGCGTGCGAAGGCACAGAGACACGGCACTTCGGCGTGCCAAGGAAGCTTTGAACACGCCGCCAGCCCTTCCTTTCGACGCGTTGTGCCTTTTTCCTGCGACACTGCACTTTCGTAAAATTTTCCGCGTGTTCACGACGGCAAGTCTCAACAATACACAGAGTCTTCAAAAAACTTCTTCGGCGAATGACGACGAACGAGTAGAAAACGTGTCCACAGCACGCTGGAAAACCGCAGCAAAGGCTAGCAAAAACGGCAAATCGTATCCCAAGCGAGTGAAGTCCGGTGGCTTCACTTGCGGGAGCGGCAAGCGCGATCCAGCAATTGTCATTGAGATCAGTGCCCGCCACCAAGCGGCGGAAAAAAAAAAACGGCGCATACTGGAAAAGGCTAGTGGGATGAGGCTACGACGAACGAGGAGCGGAGAAGGGTCCCGGATGTACGCGGCGGCGCTGTGGTCGTATACCGGCTCAAGAATCCGACCGGTTCCGAGCGTTCCGAAGGCCTTCGGCGCGGGCCCTGCTGGCGATTTGGCTGTTTGGCGGTGCGTCAGCGCGAAGTGGCTCCCGTTCTGAACTGATCTTTACCCCGTGTTTGCTGTCCTTTGTGGCCAATGAAGTGTTATGCCGAATTAGTGATTAGTCGCACAGCAAATGCATGCGAGCTGCCCTGGCCGCCCGCTTCATACAGCGTATCCAACACCTGCTTTAGTGGCGCCCTCTCGAGCCGTCGACACGGAGTGCGGCAGCCGTGTACGCTCGATGAGCTCACTACTCCTCCCACTCCTCCTCTAGTTCAAGGCCACTCAAGCCAGGACCTACGACGTCATGAAGGAGGTTATTTTTTGCTTGTTTTTGTAATTCTAATTTGCCTATAACTTTTAAAATAAAGCGAAATTTGAGAAAAGAAAAGTTGGATTAAGTTACTACGTTCAGTACGCTCAGGTTCAGTGCAAATTAAAAACCAGTCAAAAAGTCATTGCAGGGCCCCTTTAAGTATTTTGAGGCAGGCACTTCTTTTGGCAATTCCCGGGCCAACGTTTGGTCTACGGGCCGGTGTCGTCTGGAAGAGCAGACGACAAGCAGAAACCATTGAAAGAGCAAACGACAACCAAAAACGTTTGAAAGAGCCGACTACAGTTCGAACGATCAGACGGCCGTTTGAACTTGAAAACGCACTGAACGTATTCCGCAGGAAGTCCGTACAACGGTTTTCCCGGATTCGTGTTTGAACCAAACATAAATCTGATGGCCACAAGTATTCGTGAATTCAACCTAAAGCGCTTCCCGCCCAACCAATCGTGTGCCCCCCCCCCTTCCCCCCCCCCCCCCCCCCCCCTTTACAGCGTCTGTTTTTTTTTGTTTGTTTTTTTGCATTTATCCACGTTCTTGGACGAACCGAGGACATGAAAACTTACCTTCAAACCTTTCTCGACTCTTTTGATACAGCCCCGGTCGCGGGGTTTTGACGAGAAGGCAGGTTTTTGTCTGGTTTCTTTCAAAACAAAGCAGGAATGCCCGTCACGCATGGGGACTTCCGCCCAGGGGGGTAAAGGTGGGTGAGGAGGAGTGGCAAATCCCGCGCGCCGACATCCTGGGTCCAGAGTGAAAGATCGTGAAAGAGCGACAGCCGACAAGCACGAGAGAAAGAAACCAATGTTGCCAGCTGAAGGACGACTGTCGCAATGGTAATCGCGAAGACTGAAAACTCTCAGCAATATAAACAGTGATAATTTAACGTTGCAAACTAAATTCTGAGCTATTCTAAGGTTTATAAAAAGCAGCATACTCATTACGCTGCATTAACTTCCTTTCTGTCGAAATCTCAAAAATATAAATAGTTGCGCGGTTTCGTATTTCCGTGCGCGGCCACCCGCGCCCGGAAATACGAAACTAAACCAGATAACCGAAGCCGGTTATCTGGTTTAGTTTAGTGTTGACGGGAGGCCGTACATCTGCGTGCTATGCAAAAAGAAAGCTTCAAAAGGAACGCGAGTATCTTTCCACCGGTAAGTTCGTAGATTGTTGAAGTTCATGAAACTGCTTTGATGATATATTTGTGAAATCGAAGGCAGTTGGTAACCATGTGGGACCCCGAGGGTCTGCACTCTGCAGCAGGCAGGGCAGGAGGAAGCCCCGTAGAAGTAAGAGGAAAAATCAGCTCAAGGTAGGGTTCATAAACATGCAAGGAGAGAGAAACAGAATAAAGTGGGAGGAGATTGGCGAACATTTAGAGGCTGAAAATTTTTGCAGTGTATGGGGTTGCAGAAACGCACCTTAGAGATGAGGAGGAACCACCGTACATACCAGGCTACTCCTGGATGGGATGCAACCGGAGGGGAGGTGAACGCAAAGGCGGAGGTCTAGGTGTGTTAGTTAAAGGACAAGACTGGGAAAGAGAGAACGAAAACTGCAGAGAACATTTATGGCTGAAAGGTAGGGTAACAGGTCTAAACACTCTTTTGGGGTTTGCATATCTGAAAACAGGAATTGACTCAAGGGAGGAAAATACAGAACACTTTAAATGTATATCGAGGGATATAAGAGAAATTGGTCTTAATAAGGAAAAAATTATCACAGGAGGCATGAACGCCGACTTAGAAGATTTTGACGGATTCACAGATACAACTGGAAAGCTGCTAGAAGATTTCTGTGAGGTTCTCGACTTAGTGTTAGTTAATGCACAAGTAAAATGCGACGGCAAAATAACGTGGGAACGAAACATCTCACACTCAACAATAGACTACTGCCTCATGTCCCACAAACTGTATGACAGGCTAGGAAGTATGGAAATAGATGAGGAAGGAACAAAAAGCTTATGGAGTGACCATAAACGAATTATGATTAAATTTGGCACATCCAAACCAGAATAACCAAGGTAGCACGAGAACGTTCTGAGAACATTCCGGGAACGTTCAAGAGAACATAGACAACATTCTTGGAATGTTGGAAATTTACGTACGAACATTCTATCAACGTTGTCAGAATGTGGCGCAGGCACTTATCGCTACAATCGGGGAATGTTTTCAAAAAGATATTCTTAACACGTTTTGAGAACGACATAGAACATTACCAGGATATTCAATCAACATTCAAATATCCTAACATGGTTCTAAGAACGTTCTCAGAACATCCAAAGAACTTCTGCAACTTTCTTAAAATGTTGCAAATTTATGCAGGGACATCCTTTCAATCTCCCCGGAACGTGCGTGGGTACATCCCTACATTCAGGGAGCATTTTCTGAGGCTTATGTACAAAGAGTTTATACAATTACGGTTTGATTAGGAAAGAGCACTAATCAGCCGCACTACACAAATGGATGATGGTAAAGCTGCTCACAGGGCAATTGATATTTTTAATCAAAATATATTTTTAGAAAGCGGAGGCAAAAGATTACCGCTTTCCCAGCTCACCAGCCCGAGCATGTACTAACGACAGTTTACTCCTACCTGTCACTTGTCGATTTCCTTCATCAAAAATGTGCTGCGTACATGACCGATTACTCACTCCGAGCTTAGAACAGATACACACGGCGTTTAGAATAGTTTATTGACAATCAGTTCCCCCATTCAGCACGTGCTACGGGACTGATACAACTACAAGGTTCAGGTCAATTGGAATCCACCAATATACATAAAATGGGCCATCAAAACGACAAGCGGCCCTGGAGTTGCCACCAAAATTATACAATCCTACTGGCCACTCCCAGACCTGCGTGACCCTGTGCACTCTTGTTAACCTTATGTGACTCCGCTCTATCATCTTTCTCGCTTTTCCACTAACCAGATCTCCCGGAAACATCAAATTAATTTCCCTGGTCTTTCTGCGCCCATAGCCTTGGTTATCTTGGCAGCGTGTCTTTCGACTTCATTCGATCTATACCCATGTCCTCTAAACTAACATTGTTAATATTAATATTGCTAACGATGCAAAAAAACTAAAGCTTATTGAAGTCCTACGTAGTATCTACTTATTTCAGAGTACCCAGCAGCGCCTGACACATTATTGCAGGGCAGAGGGTGACTATAGTCGCGTAAAATATATCCACAATAATTTTCATATACATAGTATGAACCACCAAAGAACAAAAACACATTGCGATAGCCGAGCCATTCACCGCACGGTAAAAAAAAAAATGTATGAAAGACGTTTTCGATTTTTTGTAATGCCGAATTAGAGCGCAGCGCTTGAGGAGGAGGAGGAGGGGAGAGTCACATGTGACGTCACGAGGGTAAACGTTTCCTGCTAAATTTAGTGGAAAATTTTACCAGGTTGAGTGGCGCCACGCGATGTCACGAGGGTACAATTTTCCCGCTAAATTTAGCTGGAAATTTATTTATGGGAAACAAATTTATGGGGAAGGTCCCATAATGCAACGTGTGGTAACGGCGACGGCGTCGCCGCTCAAGCCGGAAACGGGCGCCTAAGAGCTGCGCTCTAAAACACACACACACAAAATGGAAATTTGTTTATCGGTTGAAGCTCCAGAAAAAAATTATCCAATGAACAATGGGCCGAATCTATCAACCAGCTCCCTTTCATCACCCGCACTGTGCGCGCCCTTACGAAAATGGCAGATCTGGACTTATATATAAAAAAAAACAGATATGGATATATAAAAAATTGGGCAGATCTGGCCATATCAAGCACATCAGTTTATATAAGCCTTATATAACCAGATCTGCCCAATTTTTTTATATATTCGTATCTGGGTCTGCCAAATATCTGCCTCCCATATCAGGGTGCTTTTTCTTTTTGTTTTTATTCTTGCAGATTTGTTCTTAAAAAAAAAGTCATGAAAGCCACACTTATGCGGTTTCTGCGAGTGAGTTATACGCCCAGGGGGACTTTACGTGGGCGCTAAGCTTTGCGATTACTCGGCTAATTAATTAAAACTCACTAATGAACTTTTCAATGAGTGAAAATAGACATACGGTTCCAATAAGCAGCTAGCGGGGCGTCGTCCAAAATCCCTAAATCAGTCATTTTCAGAAAGTCTTTCAGCGCGTGAGAAGCGCACTAAAGCCACCACTTGTGGAGCAGGTACAAGGCTAGCGGTTCCGGTAAGGCGCCTGCGCAATTTTTCTGTCTTTTATCTAGCCCCAGCCTTGTACCTAGTCCACGAGTGGTAACTTCAGCGCACTACTGCGCTTCACACGCGCTCAGTCTTTCTAAAAATTACTGGTTTAGGGGTTTTGGACGACGCTCAGCAAGTTTCTAATGGAAATCATATGTCTATTTTCACTAATTAAAGTTAATTAATAAATTTTATATAATTAGCCGACTTATCGTAAAGATTAGCAAACTACATAACGTCCCCCTGGGCGTATCACTCTCGCACAAACCGCATGAGTGTAACGTTCACGGCTTCTTTTAAAACAAATCTGCAAAAAAAAAAAAAAAAAAAAAACGGTATTTACCGTGTTGGTAGTTGACTCTTCGACCCTCCACAGCGGGAGCAATGGTAAACTGTGCCGCGCTCGGCTGTAGCAATTGCCCGGTATCCCGACGATCGTTTCGTCAGCATGAACCGCGAGAAAGTACAAGCGGGCGGAGAGGGATACGCCCGCGGATGACCTAGCATTGTTTACCAGTATTTCGCAAAATCGTAACAATCTTTCTACAAGCGACTCGTAAAGCCGCTCGTCAAATTTTGGAACGCGTAATTAAGAGTCTGCTGCTGTAGTTTTTTGGCGACACGTCAAAACTTTGTCGGCGGCATGTCGAAACTTTCTGCTTGTAGCGCAATCGCACCAATGCCGAAACATTCTGCACAATGATTCTCCAGGCTGCCAGGAGATAGACACAGCCTAAGTCTAGAGGTAATCTGGAAGAATACATTTAGGAAAAACGATCAATTGTCACGAAGTAGGCTGCAGCGCACTTACGTTGACGAGACGCGACTTGAAAGGTGTTGTACGAGGGAGATGTCGACACGGCCACGGCAAAACCACCACTCGAACACAGAAACGAGAAGGTGCCCGTGAAGATTCAACACGATGTAGCACAAGCTGTCGTTTGTAGAACCGAACACTAAACGCATCACAAAAAATTCTTGGGCTTCTTTGAAGAAATCGCTTGCAGAAGCAGACATACGCATCTGCCACAGAGGGAGAATTCACACGCCAAACTAGGTCCGGCTAAACGCATTCCAAGATCGGCAACGGCTAATGCGTCATCCGTCAAACCACGTGACCACTCACCATTTTCAACGCTTTCAGCTTAGGGAGAGAGAAAAGGATCGAAAGAGGGGCCAAAACGGGGTTTCACGAACAAAAGGCTTATCTTTTGGGGCCACAACCAGGAGATATGTCACTTGTAACGGAGGTTGACAGTGCTTTGAATGCTATGTGTGGCCTTGGGCGCCAGGCAGGTGCGATGTCCTGCTTTGTCACCAGAATCTAGACTGTAGTCACGTGACCCTAACCGGAGACACGATTGGCCGAAAACACGCGTAGCGTCTACCCTGCTGTCAATACCGAGTGAACATACAGCTCTATGAAGTCTAGCTTTTGAACTCAAAACGATGCGAGTTTCAAGATACTATGTTTTACGCTGTATAAACCACATTATAATTTTAAATGAAAAGATTAACGTGACTATTTTTTTGTGCATGATGTCGACAAATAAATAGATAAATAAATATGTATATATATATTTATTTTTACCAATAAATTTAAAATCACGTGTACACTGTTTCAAACTTTTTTACGAACGAGTTATACATAAAAGACACCACGGACAGCACATCTTCCGACTTTCTACACGCGATGAATCGCCGTCGCTCGCAAATGAATGGATGCGATGCTGCGCGAGCGGTTTTGAAAGAGCTGCGTATTGTACTCCGGGCGCAACGGCTTCCATTCGAAGGGAAAAGGATTCGGGACGGCGAGGTAGCGTCTTGCATCTTGAGTAAGCTAACGGTTCATGTTTACCCGCTCAATTTAGCGGGGAAACATGAAAAAAAAAAATTAGTTTCACTGCCAGATTTCGCAGGAAATTTGACATCGCGTGACATACGTACCAATTCGATTTCTCGCTAAATTTAGCGGGGCGGTTACACCGATGGCGACGCCAACACCGCTTAACTCGGAAACGGGTGCCTAAGAGCTGCGACTAAAATCCATTATTTGATTAACTCCCGTTCCGATCGCACTTCGTCATATTGTCACACATCAAACATACAACCAAATTTCATTTATCTTTCAATCTTCAAATTGCGCAATCGATTAATTGGTCCAAATACCTGGAATAACTTCACCTTAAAGGGGTACTCCACCGATTTTTTTAGCTTTCTCAACTAACTATATTTTCTGACTCCCCGGCCTTTACTCTCTCCGGTATGCTATTTAGAATCGCGAAATTCATAATAGGTATTGTGAAATCGGCAAATGAAAATGATGCAAAAACCAACATTCAAATATACGCGAACTTTTCAGTGCCGTGACGTCAGTGGCAGGCAGGCTTGTTAGTCGAGCAAGCAGCCAAAAAATAGAATATGCCAATCATTTGTTCCGTGCTGCAGCGCGGGTACTGCAGCGAGCTTCCCAAACATTCATTTGACACCATGAGACTGCTTCGAATCAGTTTAAAACAAAATCTAAAGCCTAAAGAGTGAACCCCTGCCTTCCACTGACGTCACTTTTTCATTGTTGCCAGTAGAGACTTCGAGCTTGAAAAAGACGGTGAGGACCAAAACTGTAAATTCAATAACTTCGCGAAAAAACAATATTTTGACCTAATATTTGGGATACTATTTTCCCGATGTTTGTTGGTTAGTTTAGCAAAATTTCAAGCCAATCGGAGACAATGCAAAAACCTGTGGAGTACCCCTTTAAGGATGTTGACAATAGTTAACCAATTACATGAGACTCATGCAATATATATCAATCAACTAGTGTCTTAGCGAGTACATATAACTTGTTGCTTGCACGACTGAAACGGGCCCATATATCATTATCAGGGGCGCTATATTTGCACGCGTATATGGTGATATATGGACGTATTTACGCACTTATACGCCCAGATCTGGCAGTATTTGCCCACTTATATGGCGAAATACGGCCGTATTAGCTCCCATATCTGGCGAAATACAGCCCTATTTGACTGCTTATATTATCATATCTGAACGTATATAAAATATATCAGGGTTATATCTGACATTTCCGTACGGGCGTGGTTAGAGAGCCTAGATTGTAGAGAGTGTCCATCTCAAACGATTGAAAGCAATTTAATAGTGTTCGCCTCTTGCGGAGGTTGGTCACAAGTGCACACGCGCTACGTTGTCGCGTAGCGAGGAGGAAAGGCCGCTTGCAGGCGACCAACGACCAACGCGTTCGTCACCTACTCGCCGCTTGTATTGCAGACGCGGCTCATAGACCACGTAACTCCGATCGAGCAGTTGGACACTCTCTGCGCTCTCTACTCGTGGGTATGGAGTGGACGTCATGATGTGGACAGACGACCGATTGGTCCATCGAGCACGTAGCTTCCACAGGCCTGTCCGTTTAGGGATGAACGGAGTATAAAATAAATTTTATTTCACGGTGGCCTTTACTTTCCGTTCTATAGTGAATAAAATACAGATTTAGAGGCGATTGTTCCTGGGGAGGGGGAGTCAAGAACCTATATTTTAACTAGGGATGCCGCGAACTTTTTTCGAATCGAAGTTTCGATGATCGAATCAAGCGGTTCGAAAGGTTCGAAAGATTTCGATTTTTCGAATTGTCTATATCGTAAAATTCGACGGAGGTCGAATTTTCGAACTTGTTAAGCTAAGAAGTTCGACGCTTTTCGAACCGTCGAACTTATTACGCTAAAAAATTCGATCTTTTTCGAACTTTCGAACTTATTGCGCTGCAAGGTTCGATGCTTGTCGAACTTTCAAACTTGACTGACCAAAAAATTCGATGAATATCGAATTGTCGAACTTACTTATCAAGAGAATTCGAAAAGTTTCGAACTTTCGAATTCTGAAAAGTCAGATGTTCGACGAACTTCGAACTTTTAGGGTAAAAGTTCGACGTTCGTCGAACTTCGAAAGACCGGCGGACGGTTTCATTTGATTTCAAGTAGTGGGGTACATTCGTAATTTTTTTTCTCGAATTTTTACACGCGGTGCTGCGTTCCTTACGAAAGACAATGTCGTTTATTTCAATGTTCTGGCATGCTTAGGTTTAAAGAAATAAATCCGCGAAGGGGCGAGGAAGGACGACGGGTTTTTGACGATTATCGTTTGTGCCAGATTTGAAGCACTCTGCAGCCGGAGCTATTTATGGTAGATATGTTATACTTTTTTAAGAATGATCTATGTATAGCCTAGGTAAGTGCCGTCTTAAGATGTGATTATTGTTATTCAACGTGAGTTTCGAAGAAATGTCCAGACATGTATCTGCATGCAATTATGACCTAAACTTGATTTTTATTTTCGTCTAAGTTGTTTGAGGTATCGCGTTTAAATTAACACCACAGACAGTACATATCATTGCCATCTGCAGAATACAAAATAATATATTTATTGTTTTTTCACGCTAAGGAATAAATTCACTCATGGGAGAAGATTTCTAATAGTGTTCAAGTTGAGCACGTCATTAAAGAAATTTTTTTTTTCGCTTCACGTTCCTGGGACGTGTTTCTTTTAGCCTGTACACATTTTGGTAAAAGAAACTTGTTTCGAAGTTCTGAACCTCTGAATATGCAAGAATAGAACACTTCCGACGAATTCTGGATAGTTTTTTTTTTCTCCTGCTTTTTATTTTCGCATTTATTCTTTTTTTTTTTTTTTTTTTTTTTTTTTTTTACTATTGGCACAGGTGCTTAGGTCGAAAAGATAGCTTTGAACTTCCGAACCACTAAGCATGTGACGAGCAGTGCCTTCTGACAACGAGTTTCTAACAATGACCATCTACGCAACCTTTTATGCAGTGAAGAGCGACAGTAGCAATACATATCCATAAATAATTTCAGATTAAAATAAGCTCGACCACGCCCTCTTTCCCCGTATTGTTTTCTTCAACAGTCCGAAATACCTGCAAGGGAAAGAGAGAGGCTGAAGCCAAGCCCCCCCCCCCCCCCCCCCCCCCTCCCCCGCTACCCTCTTTCCCCCCGTTTTTCCTCTTCCGACGCCACTTGTATGGTAGAACGCTCCTCGACCTCGAGTTGTGCCGGCTTTTGTGCTTTTTGCGAGGCGATTCCTCCGTCCCAGAAAATAAACCTCCAGGACAATTATAAACTTCACCGGATCGGATTACTACCAGCGTGCAAGGGGTGGCGAGCTAGTTTGCCAGGTCGCTTCAAGGTTTTTCTGAACCTCAACCTCCTGCTCGCCCCTGGCCGTTTCGAACTGGATGAGTCTCGTAAAACAGTGTGTTCGTGCAATCACTACTGCGTGATTCAAATTAAAGACCCCCCCCCCCCCCCCCCCCCCCCCGGGGCTGGCGGTCACAATTCTGCACTGGCAAATATTCCACCACGTCCGGGACACTCGTCGTCTCATTTAATTGCCTGACCAACTTCGCAGAATCTAGATATCACACCCTAACTTTTCTAAACTTGATTTTGTGACAACAAGTGAGTCGTGAAAACGTTATTTGAAACTGAAACGGTGGAAAAACTTAAAAATCGGACTTCGAACTTTGAAATCTTGGATTAGACAAAGATTAGACAAAAATTCAAAATCATCGAATTTTTTTTTTAATTTAGCGTTAAAAGGGAATCGGACCCTTCGAACTTTTCGAACTTTATGCAGAAAGAAATTTGAAATCTTCGAATTGTTCGAACTTCATGTCTATAAAATTTCGAAGCGTTCGAAGTTTTCGATTTTTTTTCCAAAGAATTTCGAAATCTTCGAATTTACCGAACCTGAAGTAAAAAAATATTCGAAATATTCGAATTCGAAATTTTAGAAACCGTGAAAGCTTCGAAATTTTCGAATTCGAAACTCTGCTGTGGTCAAAAGTTGCGAATTTTTCGAAATCGAACCTCGGTCGGTACGAAAATATCGAAATTTTTCGAAATCGAACCTCAGTTCGCTTCGCAAATATCGAAACCTTTCGAAATCGAACCTAGGGTGGTTCGCGACATCCCTAATTTTAACGCGGTGGCGTTTACGAGCTCGTGTCGAAGAAAATCTGACGTCGGTGGGACCGGAAAATCCTGATTGGCCAATAAAGCCATGACGTCACAGCCACCTGCGACGTCAAGTGTGACGTCACACGAGCCGTTACGCGTGTATCATCACGTCGCATGACCTCGCGGGGGAATTTCAAACCCAGAACGCTCACGTGGGACGTGGGGTGACACGTAACGCTACTGTCTAGAGCATGCACACACGCTTGCACGGCTTGGGAACGAGCGCGGGTTTATATGAAAAGGCTTAGCAAACTGGACCCGATGACGCTATCGTGATTTATGTTTAAACGCGAAGCTTAAAGGGGCACTGACACCCCGAAGGTCGTATTTATTTTTATTGTCTAAAACGATGCAAGTTGTAGTCATAGACACGCAAAAAAACCGCATCGCAAAAAAAAATTTTCCCGCGCGCGCGCGCGCCTTTTTATTTTTGGCGTTTGATTTTCCCGCCTCTCGCCTCCTCGCTTCTTTTGATCGGTGACGTCAAAAATCAGGAAATTTAGAAGCTTTGTAGGCGACATCTCTATAACATTTAATTACGGCAATCTTAAAACATGTTTTTTAACGCAATTGCGAACGCACTACGGCCCTTCTTTTTGAAATACCAAAAATCGGGAGTTCGTTGTGGTGCCGTCTCCTGGATTTGTACCCTCCAACGGAAAACAGGCGACACCGCTCAAAACCGGTCCGCCGCAACGCCGGCGCTAGCCAATACCAACTAGAACACAAGGCCTGCGCGTTTCCTCCTCTAAACGTCATCACTAGTAGATCCCCTCAGCGCCCCCTAGCTAGCCCGGATGAGCAACATCGTCTGCTACATCGTCTGCAACATCGTCTGCTCCATTGACTGCTTCAGTGGTTTGTGTAGCAGATAATGAAAGAGATGCTCATGTCGAGTGTCTTTTGCTATAGCATACGATGAAGTTAGACGTTCACGTGGAGCGTCAAATGCATGAGTGAAAGTGCCTTACTGCTGTGCGAAGGGCCGCAAAGCCCTCCGCTGGGCGCTGGACGCTGGCACTGAACGCCATTTTTGAGGGCGCTGTTCATACTCCGTTCATTCCTAAGCAGAGAACGCAGCCAATGCCAGAAGCACGAGAGCTCGAGGTGGCTGCTTTGAAGCGTTCTTCGGCAGAACGAGAGCGCGCTCGAGAAATGCTCGTCCCAAAGCCAGGAGCGCGTACTAGCCGGCGCTTCTGGCCGAGGGAGTGTTCGCATGCACGTTACAAATGACCTGCAAGCTCGCTATCAGCTCGCGCTTAGCGGACGCGCACGCAGCTGTGGCCGCAAGTCAATGCGACGTAGTTGGCCGTGTTCCAAAATTTACTCGATCTTACTCCAGGATAAGGTGCTTATACCTTGGCGTTCTAAAACCTACCCGCGTCCAGCGTTTTTCAATATCTGTCTTGTCACGTGACACAACCCGCCGGAGTAACTCGGATCCGTTTGGGTAAGATTTGGAACGCAGCCGTAGTTCTGAAGCGGCCCATATATACTCTCGTCAAGCTTCGGGGTGTTTGCCGCTTGGGGCGGGTCGGGGATCTACTAACTAGACGTCATGCGCAGGCCTTGTCTTCTAGGTGGTATTGCGCTAGCCGGCGCTCGCTCCTATCCTCCTCGCTTTGGGTCGCCATGGCAACAGCAGGGAGTGGTGACAGGAAAGTGGACTCTCAGGTCTCCTCAATTTTTGACGTCAAGGCACCGGCGCCGATCGCGCGGGAACTTCGAATTCGGCATTTGGAAATTGTTTTTTTACTTCACGAATACTGAATTCCCAAATCTCAAATTTTGAGGGTAATGTCCTGGCATCGTTTTCAATCGTTTCGGATAATAAAAAAAAATATGATTTTGATGTGTCAGTGCCCCTTTAAGAGCCCTCCGAGTTTAAAAAAAAAAAAAAAAAAATTTAGGGAAACTGAATTTGTGTGTCACATGTGCAGGAAGGGGAAGGAGGAAGTGCATTGTAGGAAGGATGGGGTGGGAAAAAGAAAGGGGAGGGAGGGAAGGGAAGTGAGGCAGATGGGGAGACGGAGAGGGAACTGTTGGAGGTTAAAGGGTAACTGCAAAGAAAAAAAAGTTTTTTTTTAAATAGTCTAATTGGGACAAGCATGTCAAAAAACAATTTTTCCGCGAGAAAAAACATTTTTTACAGCAATATTTATTGCGTGAGACTCATTTTAGTTTGCGGCTATTTCGTCCGTTTTAAATCGCGCGCCACGAAGTTGTGATTATGTGACGTCAATCCCAAAAGGTTCTCATTGGCTAAGAGTTTGATTGACAGCTTAGATCTTGGTTGTTAAACCTTTGTTATATGTTGCAATTTCCTTTTGAGCGGCATATTTTTACGTTTAAAGAATAACCCATGTGTTAAGAGTTATTATTCTTTACAAAAGGTTTACAAGACGGGCACTTCCGTTTGGATTCATACAAACAAAAGCTTCGCCATTCTTTCATGGCCGCCGAAGTCTCTGCTCCCGCCTGTCTCGCCTACCTCGACTAATCGTTTCGCCGAAGTGATCAGTGTTTCGTCGTTTCGTGCTGACCCAGGTACTTCTGGAAGTGAAGTAGTGTGTGTTTAGCAGCTGTCGCAGGTGGTAGTGATAGGAAGCGACGCGGGGTTTTGGCTTTCATAGCGCGGTTCTTTCGTTTTCCTCTTTGCTTGCTTAGCGTGCTTTTTTTTTGTTGTTTGTTTTGCTTGTTTGCGCGTGCAAATGCTGACTTTTCGGAGATGTCAGATGCGTGATCCCGACAGTGAGCCTTCCAGCAGCCATGTCGCCCCGAAAGGAATGCTATTTGGCTGGAGGCAATCGGGCGTTCGCGTAGCGACCAACGTGTCTAGTTACGTTCTCGTCATATCGCTCTGGAGGCCGTCGAGATTCGCCCCGTGTGCACCTAACGTCCGCGACTAGACAGAAAATAAAAAAGCACTATGTCCACTACGTAAAAATGGTCTCAGTTCATGCATCTGTAGGCAGGTACGAAATCGTGCCCAAATTTATTCACACCGCACGATGCAACACGTCGCTGTGCAAACGCAGTCCAACACGAAGCATAAAAACGGCAGATTTAGGACAACAATTCGGAGTCCATTGTTCAATTAAAACGACGTAATTTTGTTGAAAACGCCCGCAGCTTTTTACTCACGATATGCGTCGGGAAACTTCCACATTTTGAAACAGAACGAGGCAGATTTACTTTTAAAAACGCTCCCAGCGTCCTCCCGGACCAGTTTGACTGGATCAGCTGACGACGACGGGACTTAACTGGTTGAACGTCAACCCCACAACAACCAATTTGCGCTCCGTGATAGCACCGCATTACACACACCACGAACGTTTCAGCTCTGTCGCATCGCCGTGTTGCACCAAACAGAACGAGATCGCCGAAGTCAACGCAGCGCTGTCGTGAACCTTGGCTTGTGGTTGCGCACTCGTGGATTCTGTGACTCCCTTCGCTTTCAAAGCGCGCACGACGATTACGAACGATACTTTCCGTCTTCCGGGAACATCACAGAGGCACATCGCCGGTCATGTCTTCGCTACATGTGCTCGCAAATCGCGTCAAACCAAAATAATACCGCGGCCTGGCGTAGTTGCCAGATCTTGCCGGAAGTCGAGACGCTGCGTCGTTCAACTCCGCAACGGAGGGAGAGTGAGGGGCGGGGCGTACTCCTCTTCCGCGGGGGTCGAAAGCGCGGGAGTTTCAAATGTGGAGAGGTTCCGACTCTACTAAATTACGTCCTGTGGCGTAAATATTGATAAAAAGAATTATTTTTTTCGCGGAACATTTGTTTTGTGACATGCTTGTCCCAATTAGGCTGTTTAAAAAAAAACTTTTTTTTCTTTGCAGTTACCCTTTAAGGAGAGGGATTGCGAGGAACGGAGGGGGAAAGAGATATCGGGAGAGCAAATCGGTGTGTCACTTCATTCATATTTCCCCGCTATATTTAGCGGGGAGATTGATTAGGTGTGTCACACGTTGAATAAGGAAGGAGTGGGAAAATCGGAGCAGGGAAAGGGGAAGGAGGTATCGCAGGAAAATAGGGGACGGATGGAGAAAGAAAGGGAGGGGAGGGGAAAGGAATGGAATTGGAGGCAGATGGGGAGCGAGGGTAAAGGAGGCAGATGTCGAGGAAACTGTAGTGGGGGAGGTATGGAGAGAGGAAGGGAGGGGGAAGTAAGGAGAGGAATAGGAACTGGGAATCGGGGTGTGTCACAAAAGGTATATTTCCCCGCTAGATTTAACGGAGAAACTGAATTGGCGGTGAGGTCACATGACGTCAATTTCCAAACTAAATCTAGCGAGGAAACTCAATTTGTGTTCAAGCTACAAGACGTAAATTTTCCCGCTAAATTTAGGAGGGAACTGTAGTGGGGGAGGTATGGAGAGAGGAAGGGAGGGGGAAGTAAGGAGAGGAATAGGAACTGGGAATCGGGGTGTGTCACAAAAGGTATATTTCCCCGCTAGATTTAACGGAGAAACTGAATTGGCGGTGAGGTCACTCGGTGAGGTTTGTGTTCCCTCGACGTATGGGTCACGTGAAGTAAATTGTGCCTCAAATTTTAACGGCTAATGCTTGGACGGACAGATGCGCGGACAAACTAAATGTTGGGGTTCCGGAGTTCTATTACAAAGCATTTCATACTTGAAAAGTAATTCTTAGTGAAATCACCAACAACAAACTTGAACTTGATAATATTAGTAAGTTATTATTGAACGGCTGACATCATTATTATACCCGAAAAACAACATCACCAAAGATGGCGCTGTGCCTCTGATAGTGCGCGCAGCCACCGAGAGATCGCGCTAATAATAAATACGATTGTCGCAATCCTTGTGCCGGTGATCACATCAGCACTTATTGCCACCACAAGTACAGTTTTTTTTCTCGTTGATATGTCATATGATACATTTATTAAGGTTCGTAGATTGCGCCCAGTGTTGTAGGTGTTACCGAAAAAAAGTAACGGAGTACGTTACCCGTTACTTTCAAACGAAAGGAACGCATTACTGTTACCGATATAAAGTGTCGCACGTTATTTTTGCATTACTTTTTTGAGTATTAATTACCGCCGTTTGTGTTTTGACGTTACTGTTATGTACTAGCGCCATATTTAAAGGAACATTATGGGCATGCAGAAACTGAACATACTCACTTTATATTGCTTACGGTTTCACCTAAATACTCACAAGAAAAAAAAAACGGCAAGAAAAACGCACAAAAAATAGAAAATTCGCACGGCTTGGTGCTTAGGAACACGTAAAATATTGAAGTGTAAATTTTTTTAAGTGCTGGGAAGACAAAATCCCAAGTAACCCAACTCCATTACCCCTAAATCGAAATAAGGCACGTAAGTACGTTACTCGTTACTGTTGGGAAAAAGTAGCGAGTACGTTACACGTTATCTCGGCACTCTGCCCACCGCCTACGTGAACGGACTTGGCCACCTCACCGATGCAAAACGAAAGACGCCGCCGTAGAAGAAAACAAAATACTGCTCCTCAACGGCCATAGCCGCCGTCAACCCCAGAAGAAGGGACCGACCAGGCCACGAAACCTACAGTTCCCCCTCTAAACACGGATTCGGTTGGTGTATTTCTTTATTCATTTTTATCGAAAAAAGTAACACCGTTGCTTGTAACGCGTTACTGCCAACACTGAACGCACTTTAAAGTAACATTGATCGCTGCACACAAAATTACTCGATTTCTCCGTTCGACGTTAAATCCGGCCTCAGTCGTCGCAATGTTCCGATGGAACCAGCGGAGAGTTTCAGCAGATCGTTCCCATATCTCCAATACCCCCGATGACGATACGAGGCATGCTCAAAGGCGGCGACAAACTATCGGGTATCGTTATCGGAGTCATCGGAACGATCCAGCAAAAAACACTCTATTAACGCCAAAAGTCCAGGAGCAGCCGCTTTCTTCTATGCGTGTTTGGTTTACCGGCGAAAGCAAACCCGTAAAAACAACAAGCTCCATGTCACTGCACTTTCGACGCATTTGATTGGCTGATTGAACCGTAGCGTCGGTTGCGGTTAGAGTTGAAGTGAAACAGAGTATGCACTCTTGAGGGCGATTCACACACTTCTGTAGAGTCCAACGGAGTGCAACTGGAACGGGTTGTGAAGTACGGGTTGCTATGGCAACAGCCGCGTCGGCTCCAACAAAACCGGTTTTTAACACCGATCTCTATTGTAGTAGGCTGGATCACGGATCGGGAGCCTGTCAGCGGCAACACCGGCGGCCATGCGGAGGGCAAGTTCGTCTGCTTCTTGCGCAGGGGTTGCGGTGACATCAGAACGGCAAGCTTTGATTGGCTAGAGTGGAAAGATAGTGAGTCGCCGAGATCCACTATCTGAGCGTCGCCTGCTCTTTTGCAACGTCGTCTGCTATTCAACAGCTGTCTTACCTTTGAGAGCGAGTGCGACTTCGCCTTTCAGAGAGGGCAGACGAAATAACTCGAGTGGTACGACGTGTTTTTGTCTGACAACTAGCAGACACGTATCAAGGAGCGAAGCCAAAGGACTCACGGGCGAGGTGGCCGACGCGCCGAGGTTTGTTTGCTAACAACCGACAACGAGGGTGGTTAGCGTCCCCAAGTTTCCTCCTTTTGTGTGCGGCGTCGGGCGTATCGCGGAAGTTATGTCGTAGACTCGTTGACACCAAGAAGTAATTTTTGTTTTATTTTTGGCGAAATTTTGTGGAATTTTTTTTTGTATGCCCTGATATTTAAACAGACAAACACTTGCTCGGGAGTAATCCGATGGACTTCAATCAGCCCGCTGTATTTACTCAAGTCACTTTTTTCTAAGCCTACTGATTTAACAGACAGAGATAAGAACACGCTGCTTCTTTCAGTGTAGCGCGCGTGCGGCCCCGGACATCTAAGGGCATCACAGACCTGTTATTGCTCTCTTTCGTGCGGCTAGGAGCCGGTTGTCCTTCTAAGAAGGGTGCAAGATGCAGAGAACCACGCACCTATTTAATGGGCTAGAGTCTCGTTCGTTATCGGAATTAACCCAGACAGATCGCTCCACCAACTAAGAACAGACAAGCAACACCATCCACCGAATCAAGAAAGAGCTCTCAATCTGTCAATCCTCCCAGAAATTTAAAATGCGACACACCGTCATGAATGCGCCCACCACATCCGAAGACGCAGCACGTTTTCATTTTCCCTGGTAACTGCTCCTTGGACAGCGCCTGATCGGAGCCGACCTCTTAATCACACAGGTCAGAAGCGGAACGTTCTTTTCTTTTCTTTAAACAGCAAACACGCGAAGAACTTACGGCTACAGCCACAGCTGCTACAGCACATCCGCCATTGCGGACGCCGAGATGTTTACATCTGCGAACCCAACCCCCCTCCCCAAGGAGGCGGAGCTTAGTATAACCTCCTCTCCCACCTTTACACCTCCTTTCCCATGCGCAGAAAACCGAAATGCGCCCACTTGCAAGGCGCATTACTTGACACCAGGCGATACACGCGAGTCCATGGGAGAAACAGACAAAAGTAGGATTATTAAACTTGTATGCTGTGCTCGAAAGCCAGTATTTCATGATGTGGCTACGATCATTATATCGGGTATTCGGAGATTGAGTCGGTATTTGTCAAGCGTTCGAACGCCGATTAAGAAAATCAAACGTGCCCGACCATCCACACCTGAGCTGGCAAGCTTGCTTTCGTAGTGGAGTAAACAAACTGACTTGTCGTCACCAAGACCTTCCTCGGGGAAGCCCACAAATTGATAAATGTCGAAAACGTTTCATCTTGACAGCGGCTTTCCGGGATGAGGGAATTCCGCATTGCAAAGCATTGAAGCTTGTCGTCTGCTCAACCCAACTCATTGAAACCGACTACGCCGTTACTAGGTTGACCATGTCTCATTGAGGTGCACTACATTTTTCGACCAGCAGAGTCACTCTTCACCACAAAACATTTATTTGTAAGAACTGTGAGAGCTGTCAGTTTTAATGTTTTTGCACAAGCTATATGACAGGCTTCCCGAAAAGCAGCCAAAAAGTTTCAGCGCCGGCAACAGCTTACAAACGAAGGAAACGGCTCATTTTCTCGTTTTCCCCATAGAGTCCCAGGCTTTAGCTGGTGTCAAGTGATGGCTGCCTGTGGTGCCACTCGACACCAGCAAGACAAGCCTCGATCCGCGATCCAGTTTAGGTGCCGTATCGCTCAGCCGATGTGAATTTACGTGCCGTTTCGCTCGGCCAATGATAATTTAGGTGCCGTCTTTCGCTGCCACAGACAACGCCGGCTTCGCTTCATGGGACAGTTAATGCTTTTGCATTAAAAATATACGTGGTTTTCACTCCGTTTTGTTGGAGCCGACGCAGCTGTTGTCATAGCAACCCGTGCGTCGCAAGCAGTTGCAGTCGCAATCGGTTCACACACGAAAGTGTGTGAACCAACCTTTAGGCAAGAGCTCGTAGTACTTACTAAATCTAGGTGAGTAACTGATTGTAACATATGTTACTAACCTTTTACTAACTGAAATCAGTAACGGGATTGGCAACACTTGCTAACCAAGAAAGCTATAGTAGCCTTTCTTTTTTCCCTTTAGAGCGCAGCTCTTATGGCGCATTCACACTGGCGGTTGAGCTGCATTTGCAAAGCGGTTCCGGATGCGGTTCGCGAGCGACCTTGTTCAGACACTCCGAGAGGCTGTTGGCGGTTGGCGAGAGGTGGTTGGTGAGAGGCGGTTGGCGGTTTCACGGCGATCACGCGTGATCTTTTGAGACTTGCGTTTGGCGAACCTGTTTTACAATCCAAATCCACTTCAATCCACGATCCAAAGCCAAAATTTTGCTATTTTGGCACTCTGAAGATTTTTCTTCGGGATTTTGCACGCATCACGAACTCAGGCAGCAAAAAAAGAGGCATCCATGGACCCGCAAAGCTCGCCTGCGATTCCCTCGGCTTCGCCCATGAGCAAAGCCCAGCTAGGTGCACCTTGCTGACTCAGAATAGGATGCCCCCGACACTTTCTTTGAAGTGAACCCTTCCCGCATAAATAGCTGAACTTGCTTTCGGTATAGAGGGCTATTGCCAGTTTTTCGCCCTCATTGTTCGTTCTTATCATTTTCAAAGTTGTGAGCGGTGGGGTGGACCGTGGTGCGGGGGAATATGTTCGGTGCTAGCCGGTCGCGGCTTCGTTGGTGGTGGTCTCCCGTCACCCGCACGTCGATAGAGTCTACTGTTTGTTTGACATTAAGGTCAAGTAAACGCCGTATGGATCACCTCTGCATCATCTGGTACGTACTCTTTATTTTTTGAGTATGTTCCCTTTACTTCTTTTGGCAGTAGTAAACGTTACAGGTCGAGCTAGCACAGGTACCCTGCCAGCTCCGCGGTAGTGCGTTGGCTACGCGGTCAGGCTCAGGGCGTGTCTATCGGCCTTCGAGGTGGTCATGCACGGTGTCGAAATCTTTCAGTAGTTCACGCGACTGTCTTATTGGGTACAAAAGCTGACATTTCGGTCGATCAGGTGCGGTTCCGACGTTATACGGGCAAAGACTAACAAGGCAGCCAGCTTCGGGCTGTGGCACCCGGAATAAAGGGGAAACTCTTACCCGAACCAAATCACCGGTGCGAAGCCCGTTAAGATAACGAGTCAATTATTTTTGCGGCGGATTCAAGTGACGGACTTGAACATCACGTTTCTCCGCTGAATTGTCTGTTGTATCTCTTCTCCTCGTCCGGCGTCACAGAGAGTAGTAAACGTCTTTTATTTTTTTCCATCGAGAAGCTATGTGGCCGTTGCTACCGCCAAAATCAGACTGCGAAATATTTTTTTTGCTCTTATGGCTGCAGGGCGTTAAGCATTGCATCTCATACACCTAATATTACACAGACATTGTAAGTGTTATTTATTTCTTCAAAATATATTAGATAGGGAACATATACACAAACAGAGTAGAAGAAAAAACTCACATGAACGCGCCCCACGCCCATTACTGAGAGAATGGGCTGCTTTTCCGCCTTTTATGCCCGCCGTTTTTTAGGCGCGCCTTTTCTGGGGGATTACATAAGTAGTTTGTAATTTGACAAGAAAGTTGCTTTTAGAGCGCAGCTCTTAGGGGCCCGTTTCCGGCTTGAGCGGCGTCGCCGTCGCCGTCGCCGTCGGCGTAACCGCGCGGTGCATCATGGGAAATGTCCCATAATGCACCGCGCGAGCCCCCCACCGGGGTCACGTGACCTCGTGGGGGGTCACGTGACCCCCCGAAGTCACGTGACTCCCCTGAGGTCACGTGACCCCCTCCTCGAGGTCACGTGACCCCCGCCGATGTCGCGTGACCCCCCGATGACGTCATCGTCACTGATGACGTCACCGGCATCCACATCGTCATCGTCATCATCACTGATGACGTCATCGGCATCCACATCGTCATCATCACTGATGTCGTCATCGGCATCCACATCGTCATCGTCATCATCACTGATGACGTCACCGGTATCCACATCGTCATCGTCATCATCACTGATGACGTCACCGGCATCCGCATCGTCATCGTCATCATCACTGATGACGTCACCGGCATCCACATCGTCATCGTCATCATCACTGATGACGTCACCGGCATCCACATCGTCATCGTCATCATCACTGATGACGTCACCGGCATCCACATCGTCATCGTCATCATCACTGATGACGTCACCGGCATCCATATTGTCATCGTCATCATCACTGATGACGTCATCGGCATCCACATCGTCATCGTCATCATCACTGATGACGTCACCGGCATCCACATCGTCATCGTCATCATCACTGATGACGTCACCAGCATCCACATCGTCATCGTCATCATCACTGATGACGTCACCGGCATCCACATCGTCATCGTCATCATCACTGATGACGTCACCGGCATCCGCATCGTCATCGTCATCATCACTCATGACGTTACCGACATCCGCATCGTCATCGTCATCGTCATCATCACTGATGACGTCATCAGTGACGTCACTGATGTTGTCACTGGCATCGGCATCGTCATCATCACTGATGACGTCATCAGCGACGTCACTGATGACGTCACCGACAATCGCATCGTCATCGTCATCATCACTGGTGAAGTCATCAGTGACGTCACTAATGACGTCATCGGTACCCGCATCGTCATCGTCACTGATGACGTCATCAGTGACGTCAGTGATGACATCATCGGCATTGGGGGTCACGTGACCCCCCCCTGGTTAGTTTAACCCCCCCCCCCCAGTGCCCTTCCCTCCTCCTCCTCAAGAGCTGCGCTCCAATTCGGCGTTACAGGGAGTTGTAAGCGGCTTTCATTTTTTTTCTCTTTACTAATATCATGCCTCAAAACTTATTTTTAAATGTCGAAGGTATGAATATCTTTCTAAAAAGGAACGTGCCCGCTGTGACTATTGCCGACACTTGATAAAGCAGCCTGCCCATCTGCGCTTTTTAGTGGCCCTTGTTTTGAGTTTCCTCGTATCTACGAATCAACGATAGTAATAATAAGCAGCTCGACGTTTTTTTGGATTGCAATAACTATTGCCTCAACTTTCTTGGCTGGTAACAACGTCATTTGCTACCGGGGGCGTCAGTGATGTGGCAGAGAGCTAGTAGAATGGCAGTAAGAACAACAGAGCGGTAGCATCTGCTGCATTAGCTCTATATTTTTACTTAATCGTTTACTTCACAGTGGTTTAGTGTGCATACCTAGGAATGAATGCTCCACCACCCTAGCGATGGAAAGGAAGAGAGGCATTTCCTTTTCCCTTGACCAATTATTGTAACTTTCAACCGTAGGTATATGCTATTCTTTTCCGCTTCTGATATTTTCTTTCATAAACTTGATATAGTTCCGACACAATAATTCTAGCTGTCTCACCTTTGCCTGCTGAATCTAGAATGACATCAGAGTAAGAGCATAGTGATACCGCTATAATTGTAAGAACGAAGCTCGCATTGATTTTTGCGCGAAAGATGTCTTACTAAAACACTTCAGAAAGTCGCCTTTGATGAAAGCCAAAAATACGCCTCGGATCATTTCTACGAGTAGCGTCCATATTATTTCGATAAAGCTTTAAAAATCCGATTAATGCTTATTCCTTGCTCGTCGTGCCAAGGTGGATGACACAATGGAGATGGCTCCAGCACGATTTGCGCATTTCAAAAGGAAACAAAGGAGCGAGCGAAATTGAGTTCCACGAATACGCGTTTGGAGAAAGCGATTGATTGGGACCGTCCACGTAGGAAGGTTTCATGATTTCCCAATTGCACAAATGCCTAAAGTTTCAGTTAGGTTTTGAAAATGAAGACACTAGTCCACATTTAGGTGGCATGCTTCTTGGTGATAAGCTTTCGTTTTTTTTAAATATATGTTATGAGGGATCGTGTGATAGTCAGGACGCCTTTGGCAAATGTCCTATTGTGGGCGAGTCTCCGATCGGTGACATGAAGCAGGGTGCCTTTTTGCTCCACGTGAGCTTCGTGTCATCCTACTAATTTCTTTAGATACTTCACTTCGTGTCTCAAGGCGTTACAACTGAAAGTGGATAAATAAATACATATGGAAATATGAAATGATGTGGATCTTATTAAACGTCTATTTTTTTTTCTCGTATCTGAAATTGCACTTTGTGCGTACCTTTTATACTTTAATGCCATTATTAAGCTACTCACCACAGATTTGTGTCTATCTTGAATCTGGCCTCGAATATTTTCCCCGATAAATATGGCGGGAAAATTTTCCCACCAAAGTTAGCGAGGCAATGTTCAGTTAGCTTTAGCGAAAAAATTCACTTCACGTGACCTATGCACCTATTCAGTTTCCCCGCTAAATTTAGCGGAAAAATTCCCCTCCAAGAATATCAGGGAAACTGTATTGGTGCATAGATCACGTGACGTCAATTTTCCGCTAAATTCGGAGGGAAAAGGTTTTTCGTAAAATTTAGCAGGAAATGTTTCCGCTAACTTTGGGGGAAAAAGGTTTTTCGCAATATTTAGAGGAAAATGTTTCGGCCAAGTTTCATGGAAAATTGACGTCACGGTATCCTAAGAATCAATTCAGTTTGACTTGGATCGATCGATTCGAGAGGAAACCCTCGAGGAAGCCCTGAATTCTTCCCGTGCACTCCAAGAAGCTAGTTGGGTCAAGAGTGATGCCGGTTCCAGATTGTCGAAGGCGGCCTGGATGTCGAAGAATGCCGCCATGGTAGACTTACGGCTAGCTACTGCATGCTGCACTGCACTGTCAATGTTCAGAATGCTGTCTTTTGCGTTGAGATAGGACCTGAACCCAGTCATAGTTAACGAGACGAGGTGGTGTTCCTCCAGCCACCAGACCAAGCGGGCGTGTACTCGCCGCTCGAAAAAGATTGGCAACGCATGAGGTGAGGTACACCGGCCGGTAGGACGATAATTCTCCGGCTTGTTTGTCGCTCTTGAGTACGGGGACCACCCATGCCCGTCGACAAACCGTTGGAAATTCAGATGAGGCCCAGATATCATCGAACAACGAAATAAGGTCCTAAAGACGTGAATCAGGCAGATTCTGCAACATTTGTGTTGCGACCCCGTCTGGTCCCGGTGCCCCACGTCGCTGCAGGCTCTCAGGGCGGATTTGAGTTCAGATTCTGTGAAAGGCGTATCCACGCAGAAAAGTGCTTTATCCGCACGGCAGCACGGGTTTGGCTGGGAAACGGCGGCGGCACATAGAGTGGCAAAGTTTTCGGCCAGGTTTGTGAGTAGCTTTCCCGTGCAGAGGGCCAGAGAAGCGAATGGGAGGCTGAACTTTTTTTTTCCAGACAGACTGCACCACAAGCCTCCAGATTCGACGAGCTGGTCTGGTTGCATCCACCGAGGAGCACGTCGAATCCCACTGCCGCTTGCACCATTTTTTGGCGTAGCGTCGTAGGGCAGCGTCAATTCTGTTGAAGAAGGTCTTGAGGGTCACCTCACCCTTACGTTGCAGAAGTCGCTGGACCCGCCGTCTCTCAGTATAAAGATTTAGGAGAGTCAGGTCGGGTGCAGTGAAGGATGTAGGCACGGTTGCCTTGATTGTGTCGTTCTTCGCAGCGTCGCTGATGGCTTCCAGGAGGGGTCGTGTAGATAGCACTGGGTTGTGTCGGGACCGGTACCAGTGAATGACTGAGACCTAGTTCTAGTACCCCAGGACGTTGTAGGCCTATGATGTTGATAAAGACTTGGAAGTGATCACTGCCCATAGTGTCGGCTGCAACCCGCCATTATAGTGGGATCTCCGGTGAGTGGGCTGTGACATCGATGGCGCTGAAAGTGCAGGGAGGCCGGGAGAAAGTCGGGGAACCGTCATCGGCCACAACAAGGTTGTGTTCCGCAAACTTATCTGCCAGCATCCTGCCCCTTGCGTCTTCTCTGGTGTCACCCCATAGAGCATGATGAGCGTTCCAGTCTGAGATCTCTGAGAAACTGAGATAATACTGAGGCGTTGCTCGGCGATCTCAGCACGCACCGCAACGAGGTCCCGATTAACTGTGCAGTGGTCAGAGACATCCACGATGTGGTGAGGGATAGCTTTTGGGATATAAAACGCAGCGCTGCCGTTTGGGAAGGTTTTTTTTAGGCGAAGTACCCAGGGATGCTGCGATTTCCTGGGAGTCCAGCCTCGCAAAGAGCTAAAATGGGAATCTTCAATTGTTGGAGACAGAGGGAAAACTCTGCCAGTCTGGTCAGCAGTCCTGCACAGTCCCAGTAAAGCGCCTTAGGGGTCTGTCGTCGCCCTCTAGCAGGCGACCGATGCAATGAAGGAGGAAGGAGCAGCGCCCCTACGATGCCCTCGAGCGTTAGGACGGCTTCCAGGAACTTACGGAACAAGGATGTTGGCAGGAGGCGGATTAGGTCGCGCACGGCGGCGAAGATCAAGTTTGGATTTGAAAGGATGCGACAGGAAGGGGGCGGCGGCTTCCATGTGGCCTGTAAATGGCGGGACAGCTGCGCCTTGCCGAGAAGCTTGGGTGACGCGGCCATTTGATCGCTTCGAAATTTTAAAAGTTTCTGCCCAGATCTGTTTGGCCGTGGTGCTGGAGGCTGAGTGGCTGGCACCGGGAGTGGCGTCGGTTTTTCGGCACGTAGGGGGCGATATCGCCGGTGCATGAGTGTCGATCGGGGAGAGACGCGCGTGTGGTGCAGACTTGTGCTCGTTACTTGAAAAATATAATGGATTACAATTACAAATTACCGAGCCTGAAATATAATGGGTTACCGTTAGAACCTACTTTCACTGAAAAGTAACGGATTACATCACTTGTTACGTTACAAATTACTTTCACGTTACTTTTTCCGTACATTTATCCAGAAAATAATAAAAAACAATTTTGATATTTTTCAAACAGGTTCTGCAACTCTACTTTTCATTTATCATGCGCCCGTATTATGGTAGTCCTCGTAGAAATAAGATATTGTATTTAAGAGAAAGAGTGTAGGTGCACTCCGTTCCCCTGTAAGCTGACAAGGCACCGAAACCTGCAACCACATTTGCCATCCCGCTAGCTTACGGCGTCCGGAAATGATCCCTGGAATTGTGCAGACAAAGCTAGCGGTGCGCATGCTCAGTAGCAGCGGCTACCTCCGCGACGAGATTCGGAGCTAACGAAGCGATCTACGAAAGCTCTTTTTGCGTCGATGTTTCGCCTGTTATTCACAAGAAAAGAAAAAATATTTTCTAACGTTACAGTGCATAGCCAATGCAGAATGCAGGTGTCCGAACTTACCTTGATGTGTCTCCGTAGATTAGAGTTTGTTGTTCTTGCTGATGATAATGTATGTTTTCTGCAAGCAAAGTAGACACCGAAGCTCTAGGTTTCCATTCTCTTTAATGCCCTGAATTTTGAGCATGTCATTAAAAGATGGCCATGGAGACGAGGGACACTGCATGACCGAAAACTCGACCTGTCAGAGAACAAATGGCGGTTACGGGTTATCGATTGTTCATCGGTTCTCACTTTTATACCAATACTCGTGGAGGCCAGGGGAGAGGAGTGCATAGAGAGCAAGAGAAGCGGTGGCCATCGGTCTAACGAAACAATAGAGGATCACACCATTTTTACGCGTTCTCTCTGTCTCTCTCTCTGTCAGCACTCCTTGGATGGCCTAACCCCCCCCCCCCCCCCCCCCTAATGTTGACAATTGACTCTAAAGTGAAGGGTCGACTCGACCACCATGCCCAGACAAGTAAACAAAAAGAAGTATCGTCCGTACCCTCAAAGACAAAGCTCTTAGCCTCGCTCCGGGCGCTTTTCAGCCGTGTCTCAAGAGCGTGCTAGAATACAGTAGCGCACATCAAAGGTACAAAAAGAATTTGACCTCCTCGCGCGAGGCTACATCGTCTGTTACTCGCGTTGTGAGCCCGCGAATCGAGGGGGTACGGACCCGCGTTTGATATCTGTGCAGGTGTCGGGAGACGTCGAAGAAGTTGGACAGGGTGAAATGATGTAAAGTATACAAATAAATAAACACGAAGAGCTTTTTCCTGCCCGGGAAAAGCAAAAAAAAAAAAAAATACGATGGAAGGCGACGGAGAGCCTATTCGGTTTTGTCTTGCTTGATCTTTGTCTTTCATATAGACGCTTTGATGCAGCAGTGCATGGGCGCCGCCATAACGACCTTCGGTTTTTTTTTTCTCTCATTCCGGTCGCTTCACTTCATTATTGACACATAAGGACAAGGATTATGGTCACTTTAGGTGCTAGTGCGTTATTCTCCCCAGCACAGGACGTTTTAGAGTCTCGTGAACACCCGCTTCAGTGACTCGGCATCTCGGTAAGACAAGATAAGGTCGGCAATGGCGGATCAATCTGGCGCGTGTTTAAAGCGTTATATTTGTACATGTCTTACCCGTTTTCCTAGTTGTTCTAGTGACCGGTCATACAAAAAATCGTCTTTTCTTTTCGGCTATTCTCCTCTTCCTGATGTTTTCTATTTTGTTGAACTTGCTCTCTTTATGGTGCTGATTGTTCGACTCGTATTGCTCCAGTTACTGTATTATGCTCATCTTTTGAAAAGTAACCAGTAATTAAAGTAATCCGTTACCAATGATTTGTAACGAAATTACATTACAAATTACTTCCGAAAAAAAGTAACTTGGCAATTACTTGAAAAATAAAAACTGTGGCTCCAATCCACGCTGTGAAGGTGTTTGGACAGCGAATCGGTAAACGACCCTCAAAATGATTACCCATTGCGACGTCACCTTAAAACTCACACACGTGGCTCTACAAAGAGTGAAACCAGAGACAAGTGAAGTGTACTTAACCACACATTTTATTGCTTCACAACGACATTCACGATTACTTTATGATCAGTGTGATACCCACTGAGGTTTTCAGTACTCACTGTAGAGGTATTCTTTGCTAAGGTTCAATCAGTGCATAATCCATGAATGGTGGTTGGTTGAGTTGTATTGGTGAAGCACAGGAGTGCAAACTCTTCCATGACGAAATGGATGAACCACTTGTTTTGCGGTTTTGATATATCCACACTAAATTCCCCGACAATGATCACGGGTGTGGTGTGATGCATTGCTCCCTTTTAATATGAAAGCGTGGTGACGTCACTACGTAATTTCTATGCTGTTGGATACTTTTCCACTCGGAGTAGCTTACGCAACCGTAATCTTTACTGTGAAACACACGCGGGTAGAAGGAACGTGCTTCGCATTGTTCGCAAGCGCCGTCATCATCCATTATGCCGTTTGCACTTCACACGAGGGCTTCGAATGACGTCAACCCCTTTCGATGGAGCTGTAAACCTAATCTTTACCGAAACGTGTTGGAGGGTGTTCCTATTGTTTACACGCGCCTTAGCATGTATCATGTGGTTTTGATGCTTGTTTCGTGGTTTTCTTTATTGAAACGGATACTGAGCTGTATATGTATGCCTGATTTCAAAGGAGATATGCTGTTTTGCCTTCAATCGTTCGCCGGGAGTTTTTTGCTTACAACGCCAACGACACGAAAATTTCCTTGGCTGGTAGAGGTAAACAGCTTCACTCTAAAAGTAACGGATTTCTTCCCAAGTCTGGTCTGGGGGTGCATTCTTGCCTGAGGGGGTGCTACCCCGCGCACTGCGTGACTTGTTGTCTGGCTTGGCTGACGAGGAGTTGCCGAGTGCTTCGCGGGCATCCCGGAAAGTTTGCATTGTTTTCTGAGCGGTAACGCGAGATGGCGACCTCTCGACGTCGGGTTGGGCAGGACAGAGACGTGGCTCTGATGACAGTTGATACACTCTGGCTCGGATGATTCGCATTCGCCGTCGTGTGAGGCGCCGAATCGTGCACATGCCTGGGGATGATTGCAGACGGCGGATATATGGCCGTAACGGAGGCACCGGTGACACTGCAGGGCTTTTATCTTGAAAGGCAGGACCGGAGTTTGAACAAGCCTGAAGAGGAGAGAGTCGGGCCGCGTCTTTCCGAGGAAGACAACCTTCACGAGTTTAGACTTTTCCCCAAGTTGCCGCACCTCCCAGATCTTGACTGGAGCCCGTACCTGGTTCCGGAAGTCAACGTCAGAAAGGCCGTGTTCGACGTCCCTAACCAACCCGATGCAGGTGTTCGGGGGACTGGGGATAAACGCTCGGACAGGAGTGGTGCAGAGTACCTTGAGGTCCAGAACTTCTTGAGCTTAAATGTCCGTGCTTTTACTGGAATTAAGTTCCTTGTCTCGTTGACGTGGACTTCTTTTACGGCACCTGGCGCAGCACATTTGACGTATTCAGTCAGCCTGGATGGGCTGAGCGACGCAACCGAATCGGAGTTGGTGGGCGCGAACAAGACGGTGAAACCCTCTTCTAGCTGCCTGTGGCTAGTAGTCCCGGACGTGCGCAAGCCGCCGCTTTTATGTCGGTGCTTCTTGCCTAGCGTTTCGGTCTAGTCAGAGTCATTAGAGTCATTTATATCGGGGATGCCATCCTTAAAGGTAGAGTCGTCCTCCGAAGATTCGGCTACCTCATGGGCTTGTCGGGGAGGTGGATGGGTCCCCTACGGTACCTGCTCCGGCTCCAGGTGGTAGGTTGGCATGTCAACTAGGGACAAAGGCTGGCCGGCAGGCATCCCGTCCTCGGCAAGGGCTGGGAATGGCTCTGCACGATCCCCCGCGGCGCTTGCTTGCGGTAGACCAGGCGAGGTTGAGCGTCGCCGAGAAGGCCCCAGATGAAAGGCTGAAGGTCGAAGCTCGTAACGGCGAGGTTTTCGGCGCTAGATGCGGCAGCAGGAACAACCCAACGTGCTTCGACACGACAGCGGACGCAGCTCAGTAGCAGCCGTCCACTTCAGACGCCGAAACGAAAAGACCTGTCCTGAAGAAAAGGCTCCACTGGGGTGCCTTTCATAGCTTGAGCTTGGTCGACGGAAGCTCTTGATGTTAGCAGTGGCCTCGTCACGGTCGACCGAGGTTTGTCTGGAGTACGCAGGCTCGTAGCTCCGAAGTCAGCAGATTTGAAGTCCGAATCGCGGTAACGTTGTCACGGCAGCGCTACTGTTATCTGAAAGATACAAAGGACTGGTTTGATCGTGGCTGTTTAATGCTGCCGCTGCTGCCAATGTGAAGGGAAGACTCCACCAGGGTGCCTTTTGCAGCTTGAGCTTGGTCGACGGAAGCGCTGGATGTTAGCAGTGGCGTCGTCACGGTCGACCGAGCCTTGTCTGGAGTAGGCGGGGATCCTAGCTCCGAAGTCAGCAGATTTAAAGTCCGAATCACGCCAAAGTTGTCATGGCAGCGCTTCTGTTATCTGAAAGATACAGGGGACTGGTTTGGTCGCGCCTGTTCACTGCTGCCGCTTCTGCCAATGTCTGGGTGGCAGAACTCACTGTATCCTAAGAAAGTAGCGCCACTGCCTTTTCTGCCTGCTACCCGGACACAAAGAAATACAGACTACAGAAACCTTGCAAGGTGACTGACTGATAAAAAAAATGTATTGACACTGTACACTGTAAGACATAAATCACGCCGAGAAACTGGTTTACAAAAGGAGCCTGTACGCCACAAAGATCTAGGGGTGGATGTATCGAGCAAACATAACATAGTGAACCAAACATGGCCGCACCTTATATCTCGTCAGCAAACACAAGGAGGGTTTTTTCCTTTACCTAATAAATGACAGTGCCAGCCAGGGTTAGCGTTCGGCAGTCCAGCGTCTAATTCCCTCCCCCCCCCCCCCCTCCCATTCCTCCACCCAACCTCGCGCCTCTCACACCTGATCGAGACGCCGGCAAATCAAGTGAGTGCCACCACCGACCAGCCGGACGTAGCGGCAAGACCACCGCCTCAGGAACTCTTCCTCGCTGAACCAAGAGCTCGGAGTCTAGGTGGCGGAGCAGGGTACCCCACCATCAAGAGAGCACGCTCCACATTGTACGAGACCGTCGTTGGTGGCAAACTGCCGCAAAACGATTCTGCCAGAGAACCAGTTGGCCGACTGCCAACAAGAGCAGGGCGAATCCCCCGCGGGGGCACCTACCGTCCGACACAAAATTCCAGAAGCCCATACCCCGGAAGCCATGGTGTACCAAGAGCCAATATCAGCGCGCAACAAGACAATCGAAGAAGACATGTGGTTTTCTCTACCTTGCCAAATTCGTGGACTTAGGTTGCAAGCAATGCCCCAGCGGTGAGGTCGTTGTCTTGCTTGAAGAACACCCCAGCCCCGACGCCACTCTAAATCCTCCACAGGTCCGAGAAGGCGACGAGAAACCAACGAGGTTTATGGAAAGGCGTTCGCCCGATTCCATTGCTCAACAGTGATCCTGGTCACGCAGAGCTCCTCGACGACGTGAGCTGGTGGCTCTTTCGTACTTCGAGGTCTGGTAACGACTGCCTCAACTCCCGCCGCTTAGTAAAACGGTGGCGTTGCTTCTGGGCTCGAGTGTAGGTTGCCCAACGCGCAAGGAACAAGCACTAGGCTCGAGGGCCCTACAAAATAGAAAGCCAGAGACCGTGCTGTGTGGTCCGGGCCTTCTAGCACCCCTAGGACAGTGCGGAAAAAGAGCGGGCGGCATAACGTGTCGACGCACGGGATGACCCTGCCGTCCAGTGACGTGGAAAGGCGGAGTACCGATTTGGTCTCTAGCTCATTGTCCCTGCTCCAGTAAAGCAGGAAAAGACAGGAGGTGACGCACCTGGGGAACTGAGGAGGGGGAAGTGCAATGTGAGCAACATAGAAAAGCTCTGCATAAATAACGGCCTTTACTAGGTAAGCTCTGTCGCGGAGGGAGAGCGTAAAGCAACTTGACTTAAAGGGCCTCTGACACGCCAAAAAAAAATTAATTTTTTTCATGCTAGGCGTTGAAATGGCATGTCAGGACATTACAAAAAAATTGTTTCACTATAGAGGTGCGTAGTTTTTTTATACAAAATATAAATACGAGGCCCAATTCAAAGTTCCCGCCAGTACACTGTGACGTAACACTGTACCGCAAGCTGTCGGGGCGGTCAGAAGGGAGGCATCGCCGGAAGTCACGTGAGTTGTATCCCTCCTAGTGCTTACCGCGAGCGCGTTTAATATTTTTTTAAAAATATTTTTGTTATTCTCCGCAGGTCCACGAGCGATCCAAGCGGACAAGGTTTCTTTTATTTGCTTTTCATCGCTTAATGTTGCTGTAAAGGTAGAAGAAGAGCAGTCAGTGAATTGACGTTATCAACTACAATGCCTAGAAGGCGCTGTGTGAGGCACTGTCCCGGTATTTCAGCAACTGAAGAAGCTATCACACTGCATGCATTTCCGAGAGACGGCAGGCATCTTCAGCCTGGAGAGTCGATGACTCGACGACCTCGGTGTCCGAACCTTCAGCGCTGCAATTGGGCGTGTCGTACGCTAGGAATCCTAATTTCTGCGAGCGTTCTAAGTTCTTTTGTTTTTTTCAAAACTCGATAGCTTCTTTTGTGCCCAGTATAGCTCTCTATCATCGGACTGACGGCATGGACTCGTACACTGGCTTGTACTCGCAACGCTTTCATCATTGACCTCCATCACGTCGATCCACTGACTCTTCGTCCTCAACTTTTACAGCACGCAAACTAACCAACGGTGCAGCGATAAAGAGCTAGTGGAACTGAAACTTCGTTTTCTACAATCGCTCGTACAATGAACAGGAAAAAAAGAAAAAAAAAAGTCTTAGGCACGGTCGCGGAGACCACGAGGAGTGAACCTCACGTGACTTCCTGCGAACCCACCTTTAGTGACGTAGGACGATGCCTCCCTCCTCACCGCCCCGACACCTTGCGGTACACTGTTACGTCACAGTGCACTGGCGCGAACTTTGAATTGGGCCTCGTATTTCTATTTCGAGAGCGCAGCTCTTAGGGGCCCGTTCCCGGCTTGAGCGGCGTCGGCGTAACCAAGGTCATCCCAAGGTCACGTGGCCCCCAAGGTCATCCCAAGGTCACGTGACCCCCAAGGTCACCCCAAGGTAACGTGACACCCAAAGTCACTGACCCCCTGAAGTCACGTGACACCCCCAGGTCACGTGACCACCCCCAGGGTCACGTGACTCCCGCCGATGACGTCACCGGCATCCGCATCGTCATCGCCATTGATGACGTCATCAGTGACGTCACTGATGACGTCATCAGTGATGATGACTGTCATGATTTATAAGACAAGGAAAAAGAAAAGGAACGAAGGAGAGATTTGTGGCAGCATGAAAAAAGAAGAATAATAAAGAGGCGCGAGAAGGGTTCGAAGCAATCCGACGAGGCGCGAGATTTGACGGCTGTCTTCTGGGGTTGCGGAGCTCGGGTCGGCTATGTCCCGTCCTCGAAATCGACTCCGCCAGGCTTGAATCGGTCGGCTACGTTCCGTCCTCGCAAACGACTCCGCCAAGCTTGAATCACCGCGCTCGGCATCGTCATCTTGGTCCGAAGGGCACCAGCGGGCCGGACATCATTCTCCGACGATCCGCCCAACGACGATCCACCCGCCACAGCCCATGGTGACTATACAGGGTGATGACTATTTGTATTGACAGTATATATCTTTACTTTTGAATGCAATATTTATTTCATTTATCCGACGCTGATCGTATTCCAGTTTTTTTTTTTCCTTTTTTTTTTCTTCTTACAGTAAAGTACGTTTGAGTTTACCCGCTGGCTCTGGCTTCCATGATTCTCCCTCACCTTCCCGAACGAACCTGACAAGTTGAGTTGAGTTCGTGTATACGTGGCTTGCACATGGCGTCATTTCCAATAGACTACTTCCATAAAGCCCTGCATGCAACACGGCGCACGTTGCACTCTGGGAACTAGTTGGCCAGGGAGGAGGGTGGCATGGTTTCGGTTTCGATCGACACGTCGACAAGGGATTGTTTTCTGGTCCCAAGAGCGTCATTTGTGGTCTCTAAACTAACCTAAATGGTCATACCTCGGAGCTTTAGCACAATCCCGAGACGTATAGCTTGTCTTAACACATGCTTGTTGTATTTTTGTACTTGAACCTTCCTGTTAGCATTCCAATCGAGGTATGTGGACGAGCCAGTGCTGGGAGTCTCGACGCTGCGAAGCTCGGGTGCTCGGGGATCTTGCTTGTGTACGAATCAGCAAGCTGTAGCAACCAATAAGTATGCATACCTCGAGCTCGCGCCTTTGCATTAGTGTTGTTGATCAGGAAGTTTGCTTCGTGCGTCCATAGACGAAATATTACTTTTTGCAATTAGTTTTTCTTAATGTGCCTGAGTATGCGAGGTAAAACTCGGAGGTGCCATTGAAAAGCTCAATTTTAACACACTTATCTCTTATCTGTACTGACCCGCAGCACTGCACGAAGTGAAGTCCCCACCCGCTTGCATTCCACTAATATTCAACATCGCGTATGCGCATTAAGTTATACTGCAATCATATAGGCAAATTCGCGCATACAGGCCGTTTTAAGAATGCAAAAGTCGATCATTTGTGTGAAGAATGTCGCATCGTTGGCCGGTAGTGCGTCAGACGGGCATGAACCCCTATGCGCACCGCATTGGGGTTCATGCATGCCCGTCCGGCGCACGGTGCGACATTCTTCAGACAAGTGCTCGAACGAATTCAAAGCGCATTTGACGGTGCTAATGGCCATAATATTTGTTATGTGTTTGCTTTCTTCCTGCCTGAGTGTGCCGAGATAATTTCAGACACACCTTTCCCGGCACAGATCTCGGGCGTCAGTAAAAGCTCGTCCAAAAAGGCCTATCGAGGAGTAGGAGACGCTTGTTAGGGCCTCCGTCGTAGCTAGCCGATCTCAGCGTTTGCGAAAAGTCAATCTTCTATCAGCATAAAATTCTAGTGGGAGATATATGATGACACGAGGAAGACATCAGAGTAACTTTTGTGCAGTAGTGAGGTCGAATTTATTGCGTTTCCTTAAAAGTTCACGCGTAAACGCTGGCCTCAACTTTGATACCCTGTGAGTATGCGGCTTGCTTTTCGCCCAATGAAGTAACGAGAAGCGGACGTTTGGCAAACGAAATGCGTGTAAGGCTCCAGACGAACAAATTTCAGTTGTAGTTCACTGGTACTAGACGGGATTACTGACATTGAGCTCAAAGATGCACTCGTGGGGTGAGGTGACTAAGCCACGGCTTACTATGTTCGCATACGCACGCACAATATCCGGTGTTTCGGGAACCAAGGAAAGTGCCCTGGTCTTCGTTTTGTATCGCTCGAGAATGAGTGTATTGTACGTTCGTGAAAAGTCAGATAATCGAAAACGCAAGCAGCGCGTTCGGTCGCGGCGTGATAGCATGAGATGAAGCTGCTCAGTCGAAACTGAAACTGAGTGGCCAACTAGTTCCCAGAGTGCACTGCGTGGTATTTCGCCGCGATGGGGCGCTTCGGTTTTGGAAGAAGTCCCTTCCCTCCAGAGAAAAGGAGAAGAAGGAGCTCCCCTCTTATCAGGATCCTCCTTGCCTCCCGGATAAGCACAGGCGTCGCTATTCTCTTCCCAGAAGATGATAGAAAATTAACTTGTCACTCAAAATTCTTACAAAAGCAGCTTCCCTCTCCTCCTTTTACATGGCGTTTAAAAGTATGCGATGTGACGTCGGTTGTAGGAGCAGTGACCACCAATGTCGATATATGGCCCTAACTTGCAACCAACAAACAACTGTGTGGCCAGATTCCCTCCTCACAATGGTGGAACCATGGGCTGGTGAGCGGGTAATCGGTCAGTGCAAAAATATAGCGTAAAACGGCCTTATCATTCAACAAGTGGTGGCTCCTCCTGGTTATTACTGGAGACCTATAGACCATTCCACTAAAAAGTTTCTAGCAGGCGCCATCTTGAGAGACTGTGTGTATGGCGCGTGTTCTGCTCGGTGTATGCGGTGTTTAACCCGCTCTAAACAAAGAATAATTACAAGAAATTGATTTCTTGAGAAATTGCACGTTTTACTAATTTTATTTTTTTATTATAGGCAACGACTGCACGGAGACATTGAGGGATTGCATGCAATAATAGTACGGACTTGACTCGTACTGGTTTTTATATTTTGGACCCACTAGGGATGAGATTGTAGCTCTGAAACTTTATTTCTGTCGACGTAATCTTTTAGTTAATCACTCTCGACAAGCTGAATAAAATGATAAATACCGACCAGCACTGGAGGAAAGAGTAGGGGTCCCTCCCCTATGAGAAATGCACTCTTGAAATTTTACTATTATTGCACATTGCCCCTCAATTGTTGATGATATCGTGAGAGTCATCGTATTCACAAACGTGCTTCTTGGAGTCCGTGCATCTGCCGCATGTGCCAGGTTTTCTTTTTATTTCCTGCAGTCGTAGAATACTTCTGGCGATCCCTACGGATACCTAGAAAGTGAAATATTAGCGTCAGTGTTCACACCTTGTTTTCCTTATAGATAAATCATGATGCCCTCCAATTTCAGAATGTGAGGCCATTAAAAAGGCAGAAACCGGCTAACACTTCAGAACCATAAAAGTGACTAAGATAAGCTTTTTCACAAATTCTTCTATAGATCTCTAACCAGCTTTAATAAAACAGAACGTGGCGAGTCCCGATCGCCGGAATATTGTTTTCCGTTCAAAAGAAATTGCGTCTTTGTTGCGAAACAAAAAGCGACGATCGAAAAAGCCACGCCTTGTGTTTCCTAAGGTGTCAGAAACTCTAAAATATACTTATGGCTTGCCTTGATTGAAGACAAACTGAACAGAAGCGTTCAACCTACGCTTCATATTATACACACACACAAAAAAAAAAAATTAGGAGTTTCCAGTTCTGCAAAACACGAAGATGGCCCATCAAACATTAAAAGGATATGAGGGAATGACGACGCACAGAAGGTTAATGACTTCCAAAGAATGCATGTCCGCAGGAACCATGTGCAGGTGGAACGCCATGTTCATCGCCTCTCCACTAATTGCCTCCTGTGGACTAAATGTATTCCGAGCAACTCCATAATCTCGAATCGAATCCTTGTATTGTTCGATGTAATTGTAGGTCTCCGTGCTTCGTGCATCGCTATAGGCACTGACAGGTTAAGACACGCTGGACGCGGTTTATTATGTTGACGCTCAGTGCTTCCTGCTTCTTTTTCTGACGTACTTATCGGAGGGTGTCGCAGCCTGATTGGCTGGGGAGCGATAATATGATGGTGGGAACTCGTCAAGTCCCGCGTTTCTGAAGTGTCAGTGGCTATTTAGTTTGCAACGAGAAATTAATTTTGGAGGATCAACGACCCTAACAAATCGGTGCCTTCAATTCTGGCTCGGTCTATCTCTTACATATAAACGCTTGTGCGCCGAAAATGTGGGGGAAAGGAGGAGGCGGGTGTACACGGGGACGTCAGAATGAGGAGCTCTGATTCGAACGATTAGTGGGTAGACCTAAAGCTAGCTGCCTCTGTTTTCACTGCACTCATCGAATGCGTTAGGAGGCGGAACGCCGGCGTGAGCCATTTGGATCTCGCATTCAAACGCGTTGGGCAAGTTTCAGTGGAGACAAAGACAGCTTGTTTTAGGCCTACCTATTAATGATTCCAACCAGAGCTCGGCGTGCTGACGTCCCCACACGCTCTCGTCGCCTCCTCTCCCTCACATTCGCGGAGCATTGATTCCATAGCTTTTGAAGTGAAACGAGTGCGTGACTAGAACAAATTTAAATGCCTTATTGTCTGTCTGCCAAGCGCCAACCCTTAAACGAAACAAAAACGAAACATATTATTACATGCACAATTTTCAAGAGAAAGCTATGTGGCTCCGCAGAATAAAACACTCAAAATCTCCGCTCGTTAAAGAAAACATTGAAACTTTAAAGTCCTCTGCAACGTTTTATGCCAAGAATTATTACTTTTTCCACGTATAAAAAAAATGTGGAGCACTTTAAAGTTGCACGACTTACAGTAGAAATACATACCGTAAATTAAAATTTGATTTACGTCACCCCTGCACTCGCAGATCCTTCGTCCTCTTTTGATTAACAGCTAAGGCAAAGGGCCTAGAGCATTCAACGACCATAGGGTGTCCTCGAACAGTGTTTTCACTTTTAAACACCGCACCGAACTCAACGTGGTCAACTCTACGTTGGTCTCCTCTGCCGAAAAAAATTCCAGTTGCCGTCGAGTCTAAAATATCTTTTAGTAAGGTACGTTGTTGGGCTAGTTGGTTCATCTTAGTAAGACATATAAAATAGCGCCTGTCCTGTTTACTTCTTGTCCTTGTTTCTGTTGCGCTATTTTATATGTTTTTCTAAAATATCTACACGCGTGGGCTCAACTTCCGCAGAGCGACGATGACCCTAGAGACAAAAGGCTTGAAGACATGGCATCGAATATTCAGGTTCATCTACTATAGCCTATTTTGTAATAATTTATTTGCTTTCAAACACTGACTGTTTTGCATTTTCTCAAAATATATATATGCTTCCAAGGTGGCGACATTGCCCATTTAGATCGCCACAATTTAGATATAAAAAAAAAAATATCGTTTTTCACTGCAACCTATAGTTTTTTTTATTACAAAATAGAATTCGATTGAATTAAGTGGCCCATGCAGCCCACCCCCGGCCATTTTTAAGTCATACACCGCCTTCCGGGTAAGGCGGTTCTCGCGTGGTTGGGACGTCGAAAGGGAAGGCAGGTTTCCGGTTTCCCGGAGAGTTTCGCCGGTTTCGCTGCAGGGGGCCTAAACCCTCTTCCTTCTCTTTCGTCCTCTGGTGACCAAAATGGCGTATTGGAGTGATGGGTTGAGCGAGATCAAGCGTGAGATACTCGTTTATAGCGAGTTCGCTGGACTCGTTCCCTACTCGGCTACCCTGACGAAACGCGAGCGCGGCGTCGATGAACGCGACGACTCGGCGAGAGGCAAACAAAATTACGAAACCACCACGAGTCTCAAACGTGCATCTTTCATGATCTTCCCAGCATCGCGAAGCACACTTTCTGTGCGACGGTAGTCGCGATTGACATCGAAGTGATCTGAGCAGATGCAGAGCTCTACTTGTCCGTTGTCCTTTCTTCCAATCCCCACACCGCTCAGCTGGGAGAAGGTGATCACGAGGTACAGTGTGATACCCCTTGACTCTTCCCGAATCCCGGAGATGAAGGCTGCCCGAAGAACGTTTCGGACACAACGGAACACCGCGTAGTCGGTAGGCATTGGCGACGTTCGCAGGAGTAAAACGCACTCTAACTAAAGACTGGAAAACGGAAACAACAAAAGTGCAGGCATATATTTTGCTCGTTTCACACGCCAGTCACAGCCGCAGAGCAGAGACGGTTTCCGGGAGATGACACCTCAAAAACTACGCATAATAAAAATTTGTGGACGACGCGATGATTTCGACACATTTGTGTATTTCGGCACAAGATTACTAAAATTAAGTCTTATGTTAAAAACGTAATTGCAAAACTTGTCATTGTTTTACACAATAGCCTTTTGACGTCACCCTTACGTCACGCCGATGTTAAGCCCGCGTCACGCCAACGTCACGCCAACGTCACGCTGGTCGCGCCCTGTGGTTCCGATGTGGTTCCAATGGCCATCGCCGTGCGGCTGCAGGCCGGAAAAAGGCAATTTAAAAATTTCCAATTATTAAGTGGAATCGCAACATTTCCGAGGAAGGTAACGTGTTTTATTAGGGCAGGTAATATAGGTTATAAATTACAGGCCGTGAATTCTTGCAACTTTAATATCGTTGCATAGGTGCTTTAAGTTCGGGTTCGATTTCCCACCCTATAGGTTTTTTTATGTGAACGCTCGCTGTAATGGCTTGCACTGGTGTAATCGTTACTGTTACGTCTTTGCTGCCATCCGCCGTTCGGCCAGGCGCGACCCGATTATGACACGCTCCAGTGGTAGCCAGTATGGGAAAACGCCCCCTTTATTGCTTCGAACACAGATATATAGAGAACGACACGACTGGTGACGTCAACAGGGAAACTGCTATTGGCTTGATAACAATGGATAGACAGGATGTAAACAACGACAATGCAACAGTTGCTGCTTGAGGCGTGCCTGTATCCCGCTGAGACAGAGAGCGCACCGCGGCTTTTGTTGGATGTACGTTGACCTTTATGGTACACACCTTAAGCTCGCACACTCGGCATGCTCACTGGAATCTCCCTATACTCCGCGACAACTTTTCTTGGCAATGCAGTGGAAGGTACAGGCCCGCGTCCCCTCTCCCATTTTGAGTGTGCGCGGGCTCTCCTCCTCTCCCCGGAAATGGGGGAGGAGGAGAGCCTGCGTACACTAGAAATGGGAGAGGGGACGCGGGACGTACCTTCCACTGCATTGCCAAGAAAAGTTGTCGCGGAGTATAGTTAGTTATTAAACAAAGAATATGCACAAACAATTGATTTTTTTTAGTAATTGAATCGTGTATTTACATTTGCATGTTCTTTTACCTGGACCTTCGCATCCGCCTACATAGATCCCTATGGTAGGTAGACCGCAGAACAGAAGGCAGGGAAAAGGATTTCCAGGGCAACCGCGGCTCTCAACAAGATCCCAGGACACTGCAAAAGTTCAATGGCGGTGGTTGCCTTTTTCGAAAGGCGTACATGTCCCATTACGCGAAAAGGCGTCGGCGTTGTGCCCGAAAGTTTGCCATAAAAATACGTCATCAAGCACGCGCCACTGAAGGTCAAAACGGACGCGCCTCAGAAATAAAGCACAAAGAAAAGCACAGCAACGAAGATTCTTCGTCACAAAAGCTGTGAAGATGGCGAGGGCTCCGGGCCTGCGCAGCGGGGGACCTTTATATCATCTCGGGAAACATAAAATTAAACGAAAATATTTCACCCTCGGACTCAAGTGGTTTCGAATTCCTACGCGTAACCAGTATTACGTGCCTTCGGCGTGTTATGTTGTGCCATCTGTGAGGAGGGAGCAGCTTCAACCAGAATATATATATTTTTTTATACATACAGGGCGCTTCACTATTATATTCCAGATATTTTTTTTTTATGTTGAGGGTTGTCAATTATTTGGGGGTTGACTTTTCCAGGTGTTTGTCAGGCTCGGCGGAGCCTGATAAACACCTGGATGATAAACACCTGGATAAACACCAAGATGAAAAGGGTCATAAAAATTAAGTTAGGGGTGAACTCTAAAGTGTATTTATCCCGTCCCTATTGAAAATTCTCATTTGTATGAGAAATTTCTGTGTCCAATAAACACATATGAATTATACAAGATATACAAGAATATATAAGAACAGTATAAGAACCACATAAGAGCTATATAAGAACTATATAAGATATATGAGAACATACAAGCAACATATGAGAAACTAGTGGGAAGTTTCTTATAAGTGTCTTATGGGGTTCTTATATATCTTATATAATTCTTATATAGCTCTCATATAATTCTTATATAGTAATTATATGTTCTTATATGTTCTTATATATCTTGTATGATTCATATGTGTTTATTGGACACAAAAAATTTCTCATACAAATGATTTTTTTTACTAGGGGTGAATTCGAATATCATGTTTGTTTTTCCCGAAGATATAACTAGACGCAGAAAGCAGGCAAAACATCCAACTAGCTGTTACGTCATACCAGAATACTGCGTCCGCCAAGCGCGTGTCGCTCGTGTGTGCAGTGTCAGGTATATTCCTACCAAGGAGGTTAGAAGTACTAGGAGGGGGCACGTTGCAATATTGGTGAAGCCTAGTCATAAAAAGTTTAAACGATTTTGTGGCCAGCGTGACCGCAGATCTCTCTGGCGATTGGTGCGCGTGACATGTCACGTGTCAGATGGATGGTTGATTGTAGAAGGACTCTTTGCACGCTTGCGCGCGCTCCGTCCGGTAGGTTTTATCACATCGAAGGCTAGACTGTGGTATATTCTAGTACCCCATAGCAAGACGAAAGCTAGCTACGGTCACGTGATGTTGTCACGTTGGTATGGTAAGTGAGGAGAGTAAGGAGGAAAATCAGAAAGAGGCGGGGCGTCAAGGGAGCATGGCTTATGGAGGTTACGCGGCTGACGTCATGCCCTCTCCTACCCTTCTATTCGCCATGATTCCTACGCACTGGCACCTATCGGGACGTGTTTTTTGTCCTTTTTGTGAATAGCAAGAGTTAGCGCGCATAGCTTTATAGGCGCTCAAGTTGCGCAAAACCGGAGATTCTGAAAACCCCCAGTAGGACGCCACGCTTCGGGAAGGAGGGACTTCAGCGGTACTTTGAAAATGATGTTCTGCAGCTTCCTTGCACCAAATTAAAACATAATCTTGATACTCGTGATCCCGGAGGCCAAATAAGTACGATTTAAGTGTCTGTTCTCAAATACAAAACCACTTGAGTTTTTCTCTAAGCAAATCACGCCATAGTAAGTTTGTTGATACACACCTAAAATCTGCTAATTGACGTTTTAAATGTTGAGTTTATAGATAATGTTGAAATTACAGTATTGACGACGATTACAAATAGAGGTTAAACCAAATTAAACACTTTCTCAATGCCAGTGGGCTTTGAGATATTCATGAATCAGTGTTCGCGTTTTTACGAAACGATTTTAGAATTGAACACAACTCAGGTCCCTAATGGCTCGTGAAAGAGTATAGTTCAAAGAATTTTGTTTAAATGCGTGTTTTTAATGTACTTTTGTATTCGTCTTTCTGGTGTATACCATTATCGAATCCTAAAACATAAAGACAAAATCATAGCAACAAATCAGAAAATTATAAATATTAACTTTAAAACTTTTACCACTCACAAGCTTTTTCGACAGAATTTGTATCTTCAATTTCTTCATTGAAGCCATGGCTTACAAATCCTGCAAAATTCAAAATAGTGAATTTTTATCAATCAATCAATCAATCAATCAATCAATCAATGTTTATTTTTTCTCTTGTGCTAACCAACAGCTCGAAAGCCTACTGGGCTAAGCACACGCAATTGAAATACACACAAAATACAGAGTAGACGAAATGTCCTTTTCTGGCGGCTGTCTTTCTTAAGATGACTGCAAAGTTTGTGCGCAACGTACCGCTCACTAGAAGCAACATGGCGAGTACAGATGCCCCCATGATGAATCAGGAAGTACAACAATTTGACTGCAATTGAGAAAAGGACGAGTTGATGTTGTGTTCCTCTAAACTAACGTTGTTAAAATTAATATTGTTAACGATAAAAAAAAGCTTAGAAGTATGTACTTATTTCAGAGTTACCCGCAGCGCCCGACATATTATTGCAGGGGAGAGGGTGAATAGAGTCGCGTAAAATATAGACGCAATAATTTTCATATACATAGGATAAACCACCAAAGAACAAAAACACATTGCGCTAGCCGAGCCATTCACCGCACGGTCAAAAAAAAAAAAAAAAAAAACAGAAAAAAAAATATATAAGAAAGACGTTTACGATTTTTTGTAATGCCGAATTAAAGCGCAGCGCTTGAGGAGGAGGAGGGGAGGGTCACATGTGACGTCACGAGGGTAAAAATTTCCTGCTAAATTTAGCGGAAAATTTTTCCCAGGTTGAGTGGCGCCACGTGACGTCACGGGGGTAAAATTTTTCCGCCAAATTTAGCTGAACATTTATTTATAGGGAACAAATTCACGGGAAAGGTCCCATAATGCAACGGGCGGAAACGTCGACGTCGACGGCGTCGCCGCTCAAGACGGAAACAGGCGCCTAAGAGCTGCGCTCTAAAACACACACACACACACAAAACGGAAATTTGTTTATCGGTTGAAGCTTCAGAAAAAAGTTATCTAATGGACAATGGGCCGAATCTATCAACCACCTCCATTTCATCACCCGCACTGTGCGCGTGGGTAGAGAGCCTAGATTGTAGAGAGTGTTCATCACAAGCCACTGAATGCAATTTAATGGCGGACGCTTGCTGCGGAGGTTGGTCGCAAGTCCACATGCGCTACGTTGTCGCGCAGCGACGAGGAAAGGTCGCTTGCAGACGACCAACGCATTCGTCACCGCCAAGCCGGTCGTACAGCAAACGCGGTCCATAGACCACGTGACTCCGATCGAGCTGTTGGACACTCTCTGTGCTCTCTACGCATGGGTATGGGCGTCATCATGTGGATAGACAACCGATTGGACCATCGAGCACGTAGCTTCCGCAGGCCTGTTTCAGTTCTATAGTGAATGAAATGCAGATTTTAAAAGCGACTGTTCCCGGAGTCAAGAACCTATGTTTTAACGCGGTTGCGTTTACGAGCTCGCGTCGAAGAAAATCTTACGTCGGTATCGGAATTGGTGGGACTGGAAAATCCTGATTGGCTGATAGGGCCATGACGTTACAGAAAACCTGTGGCTTCAAGTGTGACGTCACACGACACGCTACACGTATGTCATCACGTCGCATGACCTCTTGTGGGAGTATCAAATCCAGAACTCTCACGTGTGACGTGGGGTGACACGCTGCAGACTAGGCCACGCCCACACACTTGCACGGCTTGGGAACGAGTGCGGGTTTATATGAAAAGGCTTAGCGAACGGGGCCCGATGACGCTATTGCGTTCCATTCTTAAAGGTGAAGCTTAAAGTGGCCCTGCAGTCGTTGTTAAGCGTCTACCTTGTTTGGAATTTCCACGTCTCTTGGGGTTCGGGCAAGCCAGCGGGCACGGAGAAAGTAACTAAATATCAGTGCGGCATATTTTAACCGGACGACGCGGAAACCTCCTCCACCTACGGGGCCGACCCGCGGTTCCGAAAGCGCGCGGTATGTGAGGTCTTTGGTCCTGGGCTTACTACTGGTCAGAGCCGCTAAAAACTTCTTTTAAGTCGAAATACAAAATATAAGTGGCGCGAACCGTTTTAATCATTTATAGAAGTAGTTTTTGTTCAGTATTTTCGATTAGAAAATAAACAGATGCAGTTTATAGAAAGTACGGAAACAAGAAATGCCCCTCGACATACCCGCCACCAAGCTGTGAAACAGGCGGCGCCCGCTAGAAAAGTTTAGTGGGATCAGGCACCGACGAGCGGCGAGCGTAGAAAGTTCCCGGATGTACGCGGCGGCGCTGCGGTCGTATGGACTGAAGCATTCGACCGGTTCCGAGCGTTCCCGAGGCCTTCGGCGAGCAGCTTTGGCTTGCGGTTTGGCCTTTTGGCGGTATGGCAGCGCGAAGTGGCTCCCGTTCTGAACTGATCTTTACCCCGTGTTTGCTGTCGTTTGTGACCAATGAAGTGTCATGCCGAATTAGTGTTTAATCGCGCAGCAAATGCAATGCGAGCCGCCCTGGCTGCCAGCTTCATACAGCCTAGCCAGAACATGCTTTAGTGGCGCCCGGTCGTGCTGTCGACACGGAGTGCTGCAGCCGTGAGCGCTCGCTGAACTCACTACCAAGGACGTCATGAAGGAGGTTATTTTTCGCTTGTTTTGTAATTTTAATTTGCCTAAAACTTTTAAAATAAAGCGGAATTCGAGAAAAGAAAAGTTTGACTAAGTTACTACGTTCAGTGCGCTCAGGTTCGGTGCAAACTAAACACCAGTCAAAAATGACCTTCCAGGGCCCCTTTCCTCAAAGCTTTTTATTTTTTTTTAATAAATTTAGGGCAACTGAAATTGTGTGTTACATGAGCTGGAAGGGGAAGGGGGAAGAGAGGTAGGTGGGGAAGGAGGAAGTGCATTGTAGGAGGGAGGATGAGGAGGGAAAGAGAAAGGGGAGGAAGGGGGAGAGAGGTGATGAAGATGGGGAGGGGGAGAAGGAACTGTAGGAGGTTGGGAAGAGGGATTGCGAGGGAGGGAGACAAAAGAGAGAGGGAAATGAGGAGAGGGAATTGGTGTGCCACATGACGCATCTTTTCCCCCTGTATTTAGCGCGAAAATTGGTTAGGTGCGTCACACGACCAATGAGGGAGGATTGGGGGAGGAGGGGGAAAAAGGGAGCGGAAAAGGGGAAGGGGAAGGAAGGAATCGGAGGAGAATAGGGGACTGATGGGGCAAGAATGGGAGGGGAGGAAAAAAGTATGTAATTGGAGGCAGATGAGGAGCGAGAGTAAAGGAGGCAGATGTCGAGAAAACCCTAGATGGGGCTATGGAGAGAGGAAGGGTGAGGGAAGTAAGGAGAGGAATGGGGACAGGAAATTGGTGTGTCACATGTGGGATATTTCCCCGCTAGATTCATCGGGGAAACTGAATTGGTGATGAGGTCACGTGACGTCGATTTCCAAACTAAATATTGCGGGGAAACTTAAATTGTGTTTGAGCTAGAAGGCGTAAATTTTCCCGCTAAATTTAGGAGGGATACCAGATTGATGTATCGGTCAGGTGACGTCAGTTTTCCCGCAAAACTTAACGGGTAATGAACGGACGGACGGATGGACGGACAAACAAAGGGTTGGGATTCGAGGACTCGGTTACGAGGGATTTCATGCTTGAAAAGAAATTCTTCGTGAAACCAAGAACAACAAACTTGAGCTTGAACATATTCGTAATTTATTTTGGAATGGCTGACACCATTAATATACCTAAACAACAACAACATCAAAAATGGCGCTGTGCCTCTGATAGTGCGCGCAGCCGCCGAGAGATCGCGCTGATAATGAATAAGGTCTATTGCAATCATTGTGCCGTTGATCACCTCACCACTTATTTCCATTACAAATATATTTTCCTTCCCTCGTTGATATGTCACATTTTACATTAATTAACGTTCGGAGATTCAACCTGGAGTTGTTGGCGTTACCGATAAATGATAACGCTTGTTATTTTTTATCACTTTTAAAAAAAATATGAATTAACCCGTTTTACTGTTTTGATGTTACAGTTATGCATAAGCGCCCTATTTTACTGAATATTATTTTCATGCTGAAACGGAACATAATTACTTTATATTTTTACAGTTTTCCCTGAATGTTAACGAAAAAAAAAAAACTCAAAAACGCAAAAAAACGCAACAATTTACATGGTTTGACGCCTAGAAACAGGAAACAAATTAAAGTGTAATTTTTTTTATATCTTGCGAAGAAATAATTGTGACTAACGTAACTCCGTTACTCGTTACTCGAAATATATAACGTAGGTTACTCGTTACTGTTTGGAAAAAGTAACAAGTACGTTCCACGTTACCGAAACAAAGTAACGCGTTACTGCCAACACTGATTGCACCGCAAAGTAACATTGATTGGTGCACACAAAATTACTCGATCTCTCCGTTCGACCTTCAATCCGACCTTAGCCATCGCAAGGTTCCGATGGAACCAGTGGAAAGTTTTAGCAGATCGTTCCGATGCCCCCGATAACGATACAAGGCATGCCCGAAGGCGGCAACGAACTATCAGGTATGGTTATCGGAGTCATCGGAACGACCCACGAAAACAGTCTATGAACGCCAACAGTCAAGGCCTAGCCGCGTTCTTCTATCCGTGATTGGCTTGACCCGCGAAAGCAAAACCATAAAAACAACGAGTGTCATGACAATGCGCTTTCCACGTCTTTGATTGCCTCATTGGACCGTAGCGTTGGCTGCAGCCAGAGTTAAAGTGAAACAGAGTAGGCATGCACTCTTCAGGGCGATTCACACATTTATGTTGAGTCCGACCTAGCGCAACTGCAACGGCTTATGAAGTACGGGTCGCTATTACAACAGCTGCGTCGGCTCCAGAAAACCTGTTTTTAACAATGATCTCTATTGTAGTAGACTGGATCGCGCATCGGAAGCCCGTCAGTGATACCATTGGCGGTGATTACTTGATTCCAGGCAATACACCCGAGTCTATGGGAGAAACACACCAAAAGGGGAAAGTTGAAGTTTATACGTTGTGCTCGGAGACGAGTATTTCACGATGTGCTGCGATCGGGTGTTCGGAGTTCGAATCGGTATCTGCCAAGCGTTCTAACGCCTATTAAAACAATCAAACGTGCACCCGAGCACCCACACCTGAACTGGAAAGCGCGTTCTCTCGTAGTGAAGTAAACAAAAGAACTTGCCGTCAATAAGACCTTCGTTGGGGAAGCCCAGAAGTTGATAAATGTCGAAAAGTTCCATCTTGACAGCGGCTTTCCGGGATGAGCGGATTCCGCATAGCAAAGCCTTCAAGCTTGTCGTCTGCTAAACCCAACTCACCGAAACCGACTACGCCGTTACTAGCTTTTGCCTGATTGGGCTGCACTACATGTTTCAACCAGCGAAGTCACTCTTCATCACAAAACATTTATTTGTAAAAACTGTGAGAGCTGTCAGTTTTAATATTTGTGCACAAGCTATTTGACAAGCTTTCTGAAAAGCAGCCAAAAAGCTTTAGCGTCCACAACAGTTTAGAAACGAGGTAAACTACTCTTTTTCTCGTTTTTCTCATAGAGTCCCAGGCAATAGATGGTGTCAAGTGAGTGCTTTTCGAGGTTTGCTGTGGGGGATGTTTTAGAGTCTTGGAAGTAAATTGCTGCCGGTTCTGATTACCAAAGCACTAACTCATTCTGTCTCCTAGCGCGTTGCGCCGCTCCTCGTTCCGCCCAGACTTGTACACGTTACTGAAAAATAGTAAGGAATTACATTTACAATTACTCAAGGCTAAATTGTAATTTATTACAATTACAATTACCGTCCCATGAAAGTAACTGACCGTTGCCCCAAAAAGTAATCCGTTACTTTCATGGCGTTACTTTTAACATTGTTGTCCTCAAGTAAGAAACAAAGGGAAGAGGGTTATTCAAGTTCTTATTCTTGTCACCTGTTCCATTTAAGGACCTTGAGTGTTTTGAGCAACAGCTGGCTCTCGATTGTCTCGTCAGATATTTTGCATTATCTCTTACTGAATACGTCGACTGCGTGCTGAACCCCATTTGAGCTGAGGCACTGGATGGGAGTGCCATATTGTTCCTCGCGAATGCTTCATGCTCTGCATTGAGCTTTTTCAGCGAAGCAAGGGAAGTACTATTTACTTCGAATGTAGAGCAAAGCTTCGTTGTTGCAGCCGTTGCCTGCTATTCGAGAGATTTAGCAGATCCTTCTGATACCTCCGATACCCGTGATAACGGTACCCGATAACGATATGATGCATACGCAAAGACATCGGCGAAGTATCGGATATCGTTGTCGGAGTCATCGGACCGATTTACTAAAATTCTCGCTTCTCTAAATCGCGAAGCTGTAGAAGTCATCAATACCAAAACATAGTTGTAACAGTAAGGTGATAATTAAATAATAAATAATGTTTGGCTCGATATTCTTCTTCCTTTGGTTCTGAACAGTTCGAGCCTCACTTGAGACATTGGTGAATAAAAAAAGTTTCCAGTATATAAATATAAGTAATAAAAGGAAAAGAAGGACACTTATCAGAACAATTAATTAGAACGTCGGTTAGAACAGGGAAATGTAAACGCACGTTCGCCGTGTGTACCTTTCTTGGTGCCGTTCAAAAACGCGCGGAGCACGAACCGGCTGCAGTTTACTCCGGTGTTCTCCAGATAGACGTCCGCTGTTGCCACGGGCAGCAAAGGGTAGAGTACTAAGTAAGCCGTGCTATGGCCCCACTCACGAATTTCACTCTCTCCTCAAGCCCAGAATATCAAGTCTACGTCAGCCACCATTATGTTTTATTTGTAAAAATTTCTGCTTGAGATAAGATGCGTCCTGTTGGGGTAAAACAGAAAGAAGAAGAAAGGAAGACTGTTACTATGCTCGCAAAAAGCTGACTCACAAAAAGGGTAGGGTAGACGGAGCGTTGTTTCCTGTTGTGACATTATGAAAATGGTCGTAGTCACTATATCCGAGAAGGACATTGTTAAATCTTGTCTGTGCACTTACCGCCTCGAGCTTCTCAAAGAGGCGCACAATCACTGTGTCCACCTCTCCCCGTCTTCAATCGCAAAGAAAAAACAAAGGAACTAAAAAAAAAAAGCAGAAATTGCATGCCCCCCCCCCCCTTTTTTTATTCGTGAATTGTTTATTTTGATTTTTTTGACGTTGATGTTAGGGTCTAAAAAAATGATAGATTCAGGGGCTTGGTGTTGCAAAAAAAGGCTTTGCGGAACTGAAGAGTGCCAAGCCACCCCTTGCGCTGGTCGTTTCGCGTGACAGTGTCACTGCGTTCGACTTTTCAAAAAAAAAATATTTAGAATGGGGGGGGGGGGGGGGTGGGGGTTAGATCTGACAAAAAAAATGTAACGGATTACAAGGAATCCGTTACGTCAAAAATGTAAGGGAATTACTTTAAAATTACTCTAGAAAATATGTAATTATTCCGTTACAAAATTACTGATAAATGTAAGGGATTACAAGTAATTGCGTTACTTGTAACGGATTACGTACAAGTCTGGTTCCGCCCGCCGTGTATTCGGAGACTTGACAACAATAGCGGATTTCGCTGCCTGACTCTTCACTCGCTTTGTTGCGTTGCTCCCTTAGTTTGTCTGCGGTGTAATGGCGTGGACGGCGATGTTTCGTTA
>NW_024609868.1:43040399-43167795 GCF_016920785.2 Ixodes scapularis
AATCGAGCCGGTGGACACCCTCTGTGCTCTCTACGCATGGGTATGTGCGGCATCATGTGGATCGACGACCGATTTATCCACCGAGCACAAAGCTTCTACTGGCCTGTCCGTTTAGGGGTGAGTATAGAATAAAGTAATTTTGTAATGAAAAGAATCACAGGGACCTTTACTTCGTTTCAATAGACCTTTTTTTGTTTACTGTTGCCCCCAGAGACCCGGTTGGGATATCCGGTATGGGCGAAGAAAAAACAACAAAACACCCTGCTAATAAACAATATGCAAAAAAAAAAAAAAAAAAAAGGAGGCACTATTTAGTGTATTTATGATCAGTTATCAGATTTCCTCCATATTGGGGGTACCCGTACCGATGGTTTCGCCCGAGAAACAATAGTCCCGGCAAAGTGGAAGTCGTAGAACTAAAATACGATCACCTGCTAGACGTCCAATACAAACCCTTCACAGAACGTCTTCGAGAAATACCGTTCATTGACCTGGATGGCCAAGGTCACTGCTTGAGTAACGAGTCTTGCGACCTTGTTGCTGACAATTCCTTTTCCAGAATTTTGCGGCCGTTTTTCTTTTCTTCTTTGAGCCGAAACTAACCAGCAACCCGTTGAGTGTACAAATAAACTGCCCTAATATCATGAAAACCGAGTTAAGTGCAGATGCGCCTTGTCCACAACTGGAAGATGCCATAAACCTTCCAATATGGCGGCTCCTAATGACATGATGATGATAGCTGGCAGGGATTTTGCATATGGCCTATAGTAAAAATTAAAAGGGGAGGGAAGACGAGAATGGAGTGACTGTTACGCCTATATCCTAAACGTAATCTATTGGGGTGGCAACGGCAAACAATGTTTTCGCCCATACTAGAGGAAGGGACGATTTTTCAGGATGACGGCGCCCTCATGAAACGGGTTTGTAGTGAATCAAATGCAGATTTTAGGAGAAATTGTTCCTTAAGTCAATAACCTTTATTTTAACGATGTAGCGCTTAGGAGCGCGTGTAACAGAAAATCTGGCGTCGGTGTCAGAGTCGGTGTGACCGGAAAATCCTGGTTGGTCGATACGGCCATGAAGTCACGCGTGTGTCATCACAACACATGACCTGGCATTGAATTTTTAAACTCACAACGCTCACGTGTGACGTCATGTGACGAGTGACGCTCCCGACTACACAACGTACACAAGCTCGCACGGCTTGAGCGCGAACGCGTGTCTACATGAAAAGCCTTTGCGAACGGGGCTCGATTGCTCTATCGCGGTCCAATCTTTAAGGGGTGCTGAACTGAATTTTGGAGCTCACAAAACAAGGAGGGAAATTTGGAGTGCATGGCGTTTCGTTCAACGCGTCTGAGGTCTCATTTTGAGAAATCCAAATTTCAGTTCATTCTTTCTTTAAAGGCGAAGCTTTTAAAGCAAAATGTTTTTAAAATACATTTAGGGAGACTAAATTTGTGTGTCATATGAGCTGGAGGGGGGAGGGGGATGGACCGTAAGGGGGGAGAGATGAAGTGCAGTGTATGTGAGATATCGGTGGGAAAGAGAAAGAGAGGGGACGGAGGTGAAGGAAAGTGAGGTAGATGGGGAGAGGGAGAAGGCACTGTGGGAGGTTGAGAAGAGGGATTGCGAGGGAGAGAGCCGGAAGAAGGGAGCTAGGGAATGGATAAGTGAATCGGTGTGTCACATGAGGCATACTTCCATGCTATATTTAGCCGGGAAATTGGTTTGGTGTGTCACGCCCAGTGAGGGGGAAGGGAAAGAGGGAGTGGGAGGGAGGTATCGCAGACGAATGGGGGAGGGATGCGGAAAGAAAGGGAGAACGAGGGGAGAAGTGTGTAATCGGAGGCAGATGGGGAGCGTGGGGAAAGGAGGCAGATACCAAGGACACTCTAGAGGTGCAGATATGGGGAGAGGCAGGAAGGGTGAGCTAAGGAAAGAATATTCTTTCATTATTTACTTCTCTTCAGTAACTAAATTGCGCGTTCTAACTCCTCTGAGATAAGTTATAGCGATTTTGTTTAGAGCAATTGGTGCGTGATTTAACACTATCGCATATTTCGGGTGTACGTAATTTTTTGTTGTTGTAATTCTATAGCTGATCGGTGAAATAAAAGAGGTCTCCTAAATTATAGTAGAAACTGGAAGCCATCTTCGTTTAACATCATTTTCGAGTCTTTCGAAAATACCTAATACTGCGCATTTATTGCCGATTCAGAAACGATATTCAGGAAAAAACGCGGTTCGTATACCATATATATCAGAATTTCATCACCGCAATATAGCTCATATTCCCTCGACATCAGCAGAATCAAAAGGATACCAGCATAATTTCCCGATATAACGGAAATATCGGCAGTGTTCACACGACTTTCCCAACTCGAGGCGAATATCGCCACAATACTGTGGCTGCATGGGTCGAATGGGAAGAGGGAATTGGCACGTCACGTGAGGTACATTTCCCCGCTAGTCCTCGGGGAAGCCCAGAAGTCGATAAATGTCGATAATGTTCCATCTTGAAAGCGGCTTTTCTGGAGTGAACGAATTCCGCGTTGCAAAGCCTTCAAGTTGGTCGTCGGCTAAACCCAACTCATCGAAACCGACCACGCCGTTACTAGGCAACTCTTGTCTCAACGAGCTGTACTACATTTTTCGACCAGCGGTATTGCTTTTCACCACAAAATATTTATTTGTAAGACCTGTGTGAGCTGTTAGTTTTTATGTTTGTGCACAAGTTATTTGACAGAATTTCCAGAAAGCAATCTAAATGTTTCGGTGTCAACCACACATTAGAAACGGGGTAAACGGAACTTTTTATTGTTTTTTTTTTATTGAGTCCTATGCATTGCTGGTGTCCAGTGAGGGCAGCCGGTGGTGCCACTGGACCTTAACACGACAAGCCTCGCTGCGCAATCCAGCCTACTTCAATAAATATCAGTGGTTTTTACCTTGTTTTGATGAAACCGACGCAGCTGTTGCCATAAGAACCCGTACGTCGCAAGCCGTTGCAGTCGCATTCGGTCGAACTCACGCAAGTGTGTGAACCAACTTTCGCACAAAAGCTCGTAATTACTGAACACAGCTTAGTAACTGCTAGTAACATGTTACCAACCTTTTAGTAACCACAGTCAGCAGCGGGAGTGTTGGTAACAGTTACTAACCAGTGACTTAAGTAATAGTAACCGCTTTTTTCCCCCTCTCTTCTTATTGAGCTAGCGCCGCCCAGCTTAAAAAGTCAGATAATATGTGGTCGTAGCTAGCGTCAAAATCATACCGAAAGAAAACAAAATCTTTTTCTGCTCGCACGGTTGCAGGGTTTTAGGCACTGCATCTACTACGCTTAATATTACTCACACATTGTGCGCATCATTTATTTTATCAAAATATCTCATAGAGGGAACACATGCACAAACAGAGCAGAAGAAAACACTCGCATGAACGCGCCCCACTCCCATTACTCGCACAATGGGCTGCTCTTCCGCCTTTTATGACCACCGTTGTTTTCGCGCGTCTTTCCTCGGGGATTACGTAAGTAGTTTGTAATTTTACAAGATCGTTGCTTTAATTTGTTGCTAATGTTATTCATCAAAACTATTTTTCAAGGGTCGAGGGTATGAGTATTTTACTAAAAAAAAAAAAAACCGTGCCCGCTGTGACTATTTTCGACACTCGATATAACAACCTGCTCATCTGCGCTTCTCAAATGCTATTGTTTTGCTTTTCCTCATATCTACGTATTAACAGTTGTAATGATCATCAGCTCGACTCTTTTTGGATTGCAACAGTTATGATCTCAACTTTTTTGGCTGGCTGGTAACAACCTCATTTACTACCTGGAGCTTCAGTGATGCGGGAAAGAGGTAGAAGTGTGGTAGTAAGGGACATAGAGTGGTAGCACCTGCTGCGTTTGCGCACTTTTCTCTTAAACTTTTGCTCCAGAGTGGTTCAGTGTGCATTCTTAAGAATGCACGTTGGACCACCTTAAAGGAGAAAGGAAGGGAGGCATTTTCCTCCCTTCCCCTAATATTTTTTTACAAATACCTGATGCATGAAGAAAACGGGGGCTACTGTCTCCCCCCCAACCCACCCCACTCCCAATACCACGGTGATTATGCTTAAAATTGCCCCTCTTTGATAAAACGTTTGTATTGTGATTTTCAACCTTAGGAATACGTTTTTGTTTTTCTCGTCTCCCCATATTTTCTCACGTAAGCTAGATATGATACCGACACGACAATTCTAGATGGCTCACCTTTGCCTGCTGGATCTAGAATGAAATCGGTAAGACAGTAAGAGAATAGTGATACCGCTATATATGCAATAACAAAGCTTGCATTCACTATAGCACAAAATACGTCTTAAAAAGATTTCTTTGAAAAGTTTCTATTGATCAACGCCTCGGTTCAATTCGTGACCTTATTATCTTGAGAAAGTTTTCCGATTCCGATTAATGCTTATTCCTTGCTCGTCGTCCGAAGGTAGATAAAACAATGGCGATGGCCCCCTGCGAGATATGCGCATTTCACAAGGAAACAACGGAGCGCGCGAAATTGAGTTCCACGAATGCGCGTTTGGAGAAAGCGATTGATTGAGACCGTCCACAGAGCAAAAAGTTCCATTGTTTCCCCATCGCACTAATGCCTGAAGGTTGGAAATTACGAGACTAATCCACATTAAGTTGCACGCTTCTTCGTGGTGAACTTCTTTTTCTTTTGAATATATATTATGACGGATTACGTGATAATCAGGACGCCCTTTGCAAATGTCCTATTGCGGCGAGTCTCCGTAGCATCGCTGACGTGGAGCAGGGTCCCATCTTGCACCACATGAGCTTTGTATCCTGCTATTGATTTAGTTAGATATTTACCTTCGTGTCTAATAGCGTTACAATCGGAAGTTGATCGACAAATACGTATGAAAGTATGAAATGATGTTGAACGTGCTATAATTTTTTTTCTTTTATATACAACATTACTCCTTGCGCGTAGCTTTAGTATCTTAATGCCGATAGCATTATTAAGGTACTCACCACATATATCTATTTATCTTGAATCTGGCCCCGTCAACGTTGCTGAAAAACTTTTCCCGCCAATGTTAGCGACAAACTTTTCTCCTAAATTTAGCGGAAAATCGACGTCACGTGACCTATGCGCCAATTCAGTTTCCCCGCTAAATTTAGCGGAAAAATTTTGACGTGAACTGAATTGTTATGATTCCGGTACACGTGCTCCAGTTCTGAGTGCTTCAGACCTAACACCTGCCCGTGCGCGCAACGATAAATGCGATCGCATTCATAGATAATTGTCGTTCACCACCGCAAGTGCGATGACCGTACTCCTTATTAAGGCGAAAGCCTTATCCCATTTCGCGAAAAGGCGGCGGCGTTGTGCCCGAAAGGTGTCCATAAAAATACGTCATGAAGAACTCGCCGCTCAATCTTATGCTTAAGGACGACGCCGTCCTTGGCGTCGTCCTTGAGGTCGTCATAGAAGTCGTCCTGCACGTTGTCCTCTAGGCGTCGTCCTTGAGGTAGTCCTAGAGGTCGCCCTAGTCGCCAATCTCGACGTCGTCCTTGAGGTCCCCTACTGAAAAAAATTATATGAATCTATATATGAACTGATATGAAATATCCAAAAAAAACTGATGTGCGATTTATGAAACTGATATGAAACACTTAAAAACTTATATGCGACATATAAGAACTGCTATGCAACATAGGCCAACTGATATGAATCTGTCCAATAAACATAGCAGAAATAAAGTCACAATTTTCTTCTGTTTACGACCTGCCTCGCGGGCAAGCAAACACTTGGCTTGCAACCACAGTGGAGCGGCTTGATTTATTGGCTTTCAAATAATTACGGCACGAACGTTTACTTTTTATTAAGAGATTCATCCCCTGAACTGTTAAAAAAAAGTCTCAGAGGTATGACATTACTGAAAAAAAAAAAAATCCAACATGCTGAGAATATCATTTATTGCTTAGGTGGTCACCGAAAAACTCCGTACTTAGAAAACGACCTGTACAAAAGCAGACTTGGACGTAGTTCAACTACTCTACTCAAACTACTGTAGTTTAACTACTTTTTCGAGTAACTTGGTAACTTTCAATTACAACTTGATTTGGGTAATTAGTAGTTTAATCTACTTTTTTCAGGTAACTTCTACCCAAATTACTAACTACTTACGAAATTATATAGTGCTAATTTTGCCCATCACGAAAGTTTGAGCGCAGAAATGAATAAGACGCCGGCAGATGAAGTGGCATTCTCTAACAAGGGGCCCCCTTGTTCGGGAAGGCGTCCTTGGGTCAAGGTGGCGACGAGCAGCCAAAACATAACACCGGCACGCAAGAACGCAGGAAGAAATGCTTAACAAGCCTTGGTCGGGTATTGACCTAATCCGGTAATGCACGCAGGCGCCGCGTTTCCAGCTGCAACCGTGAAAGACGAGGACACTCCGAGAGTTGTAGTCTGTCTTTAGAGAATTCTGACTCAAACGGTAGGTTCCACGGGAGGCGCCACTGGAATGACCTCGCAGCTGGGCGCCTGTTCCCATGGTCACCTTGTCGTCAGCGTATACGCCTTTGCAAAGCCGGACTCCCCCGCGCACAAACCCTGGCACGGATAATCCGTTCATGGGAGCACGTTCCCTCTTCCAGCTGTAACCGTATACGAGTGACGATGCTTGTTCACGTAATCCTTCGTGTCCTTCCGACCATCCATGCCTGGGAGACCTCCTCTTTGTTAAAAACGATTGACTTGTCAGGCGTGTCAGGCGCGTCAGAATATTGTAGTCGCCGGCGAGGATTGGGAGTTACCCTTGGGAGATCCTTTTGTTGGACTCGGCGTCAGCGGCGAAGTATACTTCGGTTCATCTTCTGTTAAACCAAAACATTTCTTTTTTCAGTAGCGTAGCACTAGCACTACAACGGGACGCGCAGTCGTCCGGATGATCTCATCGTCGTGTCGCGAGACTTGAACCATCGACGGTCTGGTGCACTCGCTCAGCGTACTCTCAGAACGACGTCGGAATAAAGAGGGGCCAGTCACAACAATCTCAACTTGACGAAAAAAAAAAAAAAGGAGGAAAGTTTGTTATAAAGGACCCTCTACCCGAGGCAAACCTCACATATTTCGTCATGGGCACCTAAGATGCCGACACTCGCTTACCCGACCCTGCACAGCCTGTTTCTGAAATTCAACGTTGCCGTTATATTCAGTGCCACGGTGGAACGTCTATTTACCTCGGCTGGGGACGTCTTTAAAAGGAAAAGGGAAAAACTCTCCCATCAAGAACTTTGAAAGTCAGTTGCTTCTGCGAGCGAATAAACTATTTTGGCGAAAACGCAAGCTATAAATAGACTGCATTTATTTTAGTCTCGCAGGGTTTTTCATTGATCAAAACTGCTGTTCATTTTGCTACCACAAAAATATAAAAAAGTAACTTCGAAAGTAACTTCAAAGTAACTCGCTACTTTTTAGAGTAGTTAGTAGTTTACTCAATTACCATTACGAATGCGTAATTTCTACTCTACTCCAATTACTTTTGGCGTCGATACTCAGTAACTTAACTTAACTACCTTTTTTGAGTAATTTGTACATGTCTGTACAAAAGGCAGAAACACAGAGCTCAGTAGTAGTTATTGGGTGTGCTGTTGTATTCATGTTTGCTGTGCCCTGTATCGCGTGTGCGGTCGTCCACGACATAGTTCTGGACGCCTTCCTTGACGTCGTCCTCGACGTCGTCCTACAAGTCATCGTAGACGCCGTACTTGGCTTTCGCCTTCCTACACGTAAGCAGTCTTAAGTGCCCTCCTGTAATTTTTCTCGGGTTCTAGAAGACAGGGCGGGCACAACAACAGCTTTGGGAGACACATTTTTTAATCCTTTGCCATGGGGGCTGTCACCAAGGACATTTCTGAACCTTCAGTATCACTGACAAAGACTAACGTCAAATTCCCAACACCAGAGATGACTGCATTACTGACATCTCGCCGTGACGCTAGTGCTTTTTAAACTTGTAACTTTATATACTTCGTCTCACCCTACGAGGCACTCAATGCAAAATTACGTACTGCGAGATCCAATCACGAACCACTTAGAAATTGTGCGCTATTGCGCTTCGAAGCACGTATCAATGCCCGCGTCTCGGATCACAGAAAAGGGCGGGCGGACAGTGGTTCGATTCGAATAGCCGTGAGTGACTCAACAATTTTACATCGCAAAAAAAAAAAAAAAAAAAAAAAGAAGCCACGACGTACAGGCGATTTGCAGTGTCGAAGTTATAGAAATGATGCAGCGCTTTTCGGTTGGGAGCATTATTCGTCCACTCCTACCCCTAATCAAAGCTAAGCATATCATAATTTACCGTGGAACATGATTGCACCTGGCGGCCCGTGGCTTTCGCTTTAATTCGATCGTCGGATGCGAGAAAAGTATGGCAGCTTCCCTTTTTGGGACTGTAAACAACAATATTTCTGCACCTTCATCATTATTGAAAATGACAGAGGTCGAATTCCTAACACCAAAGATAACCAGATTATTGATACCTTGTCGTGCCGCCAGGGCTTTTTAAACTTTTAAATTTATTGTAAATTTTCATTTCCTTTAACAATTTTCTGCTTTCCTTATCTCGAAAGTTGAATCATTAATGGGAAGTTTTATAATTTCCGTCATTCTATGTTGTTGCTCAATGAAAGAAGTCCTGTTTCCGTCACAGTCATCAAGGCTCTATCCTTTCATGTAATCATAGATAATCACCCCTGCGGTTTCTAAAAATTTGTTTCGATCATCAATTTTTAGCCTTGCAATTTTTTCATCTTCATTGCTCTCAATGAAATCACAACGGTAACGAATAAAAATAACTTTGTGTAAACAGATATTAACGAGTGAGCTAGTTGGTGCATCGTTCTTTTTGACAAAAGCGCCCCAAGACAGGAGCATGAAGTGAGAGACAGAGCCAGAGAGAAAGAGAGAACGGGACATGGGTTTAATATCAATGACACTTAGGATTCCTGTCTATAAGTGCTGTGCTCTGAGACTAAAAAAAAGGGGGGGGGGGGGGCGGGATATGTTGTAAGGAGAGGATGTAGATGACTATGGTGCTATTAGATGAATTTATGAGTCCCGGATTCCCTGATCGATTCAACCAAGGAGTTCATGATCGCCTTTTCGGTGCTGTCCTGGCGTCTGGGGTGAGTACAGTAGCTAAGCCTCCTTGGTTGTTTCTGAGCCGGTAATTTTTCCCACGCCGTATTTCTGTGGTGTTCCAGTCGTTTGCATTCTTACAGTAAGTGCTTGACATCTGCCACCTTATTTTCTCTGCAGGCCTTTCAGGTAGTGCCCTCTTCAGTCAGTTGACCGAATTGGCCAGTTTCGCCGGCCGGCGTCAGTAGACAAAAGGCTGCCAGTAGTAGAGCCATGACTGTTCTGATTTTGAGAAATATTGTCGCTTTCCCTCTTAGGTATTCATTTGGTAGTGGGTCTTTCCCCGTCGGTACGAATAGCCTAGCAGGACAAGCCTCTCTGGTTTGTCCTGCTAGCTCAGACTTCTCCACAGTGTCTTGCGTTCCCTCGCCTCCCGAGTGGTTGAGCCTGTCGAGTAGCTGTTGCTGCTGGCTGCCTCCGCTCTTACCCGGCGAGCCCATTCGTTCTCGGGAATGTGTGCACGGCCCTGAATCCACTCTAATGTCAGCACGATGCCCTTCGCTTGTAGCTCTGTAACAATCGCTTTAATTCTCTTCGCCATTCTGCTCTTGATTTTGCTGTCTCGACATTCTTAGAGTGTCTTTAGTGAGTCAGTGAAAATACTCGCTCTCCTCAGCCCTTCCGTGTTTTTCGGTATATTGATGGTCGTTTCAGGGATTGTTCTCAGATGTGCTTCACGCAAGGACGAGTCTTCAGGTAGCCTCGTGGTTCTTTCTCTCCTCGTCTTGTGGTCGATCCAAGCCTTGGCCGTGGTCATTTGTCTCTTGATACGTTTCTGTACCTTTTTCCCTCTTTGTGCGCGTGTTCTTCGCAAAATGTTGCATGTTGTTTTGCCACCAATGCTCTGTGTCCTTGGGTTATGCGCCCTGGGCAGGTGACGATGATCACCTATGTGTGTGTCTTGCGACGGTGCTGCTGGGTTTACAAACGGAAGTCTTTTCTTTGCCTTGTAGCCCATGATTTCAAGTACCATTCTGCCGCGGATCGTTCCCTCGAGAATTTTAAAGTGCGCAATGCTCTGCACCTTTGCCCGATCTTGGATCTGGTTCATTCCTGCATTCTTCTTTAGGTCTTCTATGGCGGTATAAATGTAGAGTCTTGTGAGAAGTCTCATGGTGCGGTGAATTAGTCTTTCTATTCGCGTCCATTGCATGTTGGTTAGGTTGAGCCAGTTACAGCAATATAGCGCCATGGCCGTTAGCAGCACGTTTGTCAAAATCCTGATGGTGTCTTCATCGGCTACCCAGGACTTGGATGTCGTCTTTCGGACGAGCTTTTGAGTCTGCCCCATAATTTGTCCAGAGGTGGTAACCATTTTGTACTGCGGGCGGTTTCTTCTAACGTCACGCCCAGTATCTTTTTTTATTATTATTTTCTCTCGTTATTTTTTGTCTATGAATGTGTAGGTCTACTTCGTCTGCAACGCATTTCCAATGGTCCGTCGGCTTGGCCACGACGTTGAATAGATTCCTTTCAGGCAACGCTGGCATACCGACATTCTGGAGAAACTCGTGGACTTCTTCTGTCCCTTGCTGCATGGTCTGCTCCTGATTAGCCAGTGCTCCTCTCTTTGTTCATAATGTGATGTCGTCGGCATATATAGGAAATCTAAGGCCCGTAACACGTCTGAGTCTGACTGGAAGACCACGCATCACCATGTTAAAAGGGTTGGTGATATTAAAGCCGCTTGCGTAACTCCCTTTCTGGTGAACAACTCTGGTCCCCTTGTGTACCCGCAGGAATCGATATGGTGCTGCTGAAAATGTAAACCATTTCCTCTTTTTGCGCCTTTCTCTTAAAAAAACAATCGCAGTGTATGTACCTGCAAAAAGCTACTCTTGTATGGCGACTGCATATGATAACATATAGTAGTCAATAGAAATGATGCAATAAAAAAGTATATGGGAAAGTAATTGAATTTGACCTCTAAGTAATTTGTGCTGTACTGAATATATTTTGCAGGGAAAGTAACCTGACTAGTACTCTAAATACGCTCTGAAGCACGAATTTATTAACTTTTGGTAAGCACTATTGTGCAGTATATTGTACAAAACTGCTCCAAAGCCACACGCAGATGTCAAACGTGCTGATCCCGAACGCCCATTCGCAGACCTGAAATTAAAAGAAAGCGATTGAGGAGCGACTGGACGATTGGAGATAAAATTTGGAACGTAACAGCGCATACAGGATGAGGACAAAAGAAAATAACACACAAGACACACAAGCGGTGACTCGCAACTGAAATATAAGACACTAAAAAAGAAGAAAGCATCATAAAGACTCGGATACGAGAGCGAGACGCAGACATACCTTGAAGGGCAGAGTAAACGCTGCATAAAAGGTAGGCTACACAAACATGATTTCGGTCTACAAAAATAATTACGTTCCATGAAAGCCACTCCGAATATAAAGTTGTGTATTGTGTGTTCCTTTCCTTTGTCCTCGTCTTTTGTGTGCTGTAATGTTCCAAATGTCATCGTACCAACTAGCCCAGCTCACCACCCTTCTACTGGAGATAAGACGCTCTCACAATATCTATAAGGTCTCCTCTTCTGTCTTATGCTACCACTCGTTAAATGAATCCCCAAAGTTCATAACTTACAAAACACGTGTTAATTTTTTTCCCCACGAAATGGCAGTCGTGGAAGAAATTATAGAAAAATGAACAGGCTTTACACCTTTAACTCAAGGCCAGAACAAGCGGCCTCATAGGCTGTGTTCTAAATCTTAGCCAAATATATCTGAGTTAATCCGGCGGGTCGTGTCACGTGACAACACGAATTGCGCAACGCTTGACGCGGGTAGGTTTTCGAACGCAAGGGTACAAAAACCTTACCCCGGAGTAAGATCGAGTAAATTTTGAGCATGGCCGTAACCTGAGGCCGATTATACGGCGCCAATTTCTATCCATACACCCCCCCCCCCCCCCCCCCCGCCCACTTTGCCCTACGCTGGGGTTGGCAAAGCACAGTGCACGTGTTAAGACCCACACACTGTTTGGATTTGGAAATTTCCGTCATTGCAGCGATTGAACCCGAGCCACTACCCGAATGTCAGCCGAGGCTTTGATTGTAACGAGCCTAAGTCAAGTGCTGACGCTGTGCTCGTGTCTAATCTTTGGGCCTCATTTAAATATCCTCGCATACTGAAAATCACCTCATGGCTATCAACAATGCCACCGCCGTGTATGCGCGGAAGAGATAACTTTCCTGGGGTTAAGAGAGGAGAAGATCACAAGGAACAAAAAATATTTATGGTATTAGTAACATTTATAATGATTATTTTCTGTATTATAAGTCTTTTGGCAGTGCTTAAGAGCAGGAGGTCTTAAGGGGGTGGTCTCGTGCCCCCGCCGATATTGAAGGGTGGTCTGAGACCCCACGACAAATCTTTGGCGATGGTGAAAACACAATCATAAGTACTCCATCTTTGAATCAGAAATGTTGGGATTTTCTTCATTAAAGTTTTGTTGAGTAGCCATCTCAAAAGAGAAAAAAACTGTGTTGTGAGTAACTATGCCAAATTTGGGTGGATCAAAATTGCGAATATTTCAGGCACACTATTAATTGTTGACGAGAATTATACTCTGAATCTTAATTGACGCTCGGATTTGTTTCCTTTGTTATCACTCGCCATAAAAATACACCAAAAACAAAAAAATGCGTATAAAATTAACGTTGCGAATATTATTTGCCATCTTTAAATTCGTCATTTATCAGCTTTAGTCATTTTTTTCATTATCACTCTCAATAACATTATGTAAAAAATGTATGTAAAAAATAGCATTCTGGGTACTATTGGCCATCTTTCGGTGCGCCTTTTCAAACCTTTTAGCATTTTTCGCGTATCCTCACTCGCAATAATATTACATCGGCAAGGATTAAAAGTGTGTAAAACAATAATAACCTTCTGAGAGCTCTTGTCCATCTATCAGTACCTATTTGGGTAGCTTTGATAATTTTCACTGATCATCACTCGCAATAATAATAGTACATAAAATAAAAATATATGTCTAAAAATAACTATATATGAATGCTTTTGGCAATCTTTTATTTCGTCTTTTGGCAGCTTTGACCATTTTTGCTAATTATCATCCGCAATAATCTTACATGAAAAATAAATGAAACATTTGTGTAAAAATAACGTTCTAAATACTGTTTGACATCTTTGCAAATGTCTTTTGATAGCTTTGATAATTTTTCACCGATTTCGCAATAACATTGCACCAAAACAAATAAAACAAATATATGTTCCAAAATAATTTGTGGATACTGTCGCCCATCTTTCTGCACGTCTTTTGTTAGGTTTTAACGTTTTTCGGCGATTATTTCTCGCAAGAAGTTTACATTAGCGACGAGAAGAAATATGTGTAGAAAAAATATTCTTCTGAATAAGTTTGGCCATCTCTTTGAGAAGTTGTGATAGGTTTTATAATTGTTTGCTCATTTTAGCTCGCCATAATATTCCAGCATCAACGAATAAATATATGTGTCTAAAAGAAAGATAAAGTTTTAAGTACTGTTGACTTCCTTTCGGTGTCGTCTGGTAGCTTCTTTTAAATTTGCGCAGGTTATCACTCGCAATAATATTACATCGGCAAATAATAAAACTTTAAAACAAAAATAACGTTCGTAAAACAGTTGGCCATCTTTCTTGGAACATCTTTTGGTAAGTGTCATAATTTTTCGCTGATTATCCCTCGCAATATGATCATATCAACAACGAGTATAGAATATGTATGAAAGGTCACTCTCCGGAAGATTAAACATGTAAGTTCATGAAAAGGTAAATTGTCGACATTCACTTTAGTTTACTATCCAATGTTGTGCAATAGATAATTAATTTGTTAGTTCCATAGAGAACACAGCCGAGCACCAAGATGTGGATGCAGGCGGCATGAAGGGTATTGGGCCGTGCATTTCCTGTCCGTCATTCAAAAATCTAATTGGCCATGAAGTAGCATGATAATATACTGCATACCAATGAAAGATAAAATGTTTTAGTGGATGCGACTGACCCGTGCTGCGGTTTAGTCGCGGCACGACAGATCGTCACGCGATTTACCGTCATACGACCGCCATACGAATAGCAGTTATACAACTAACCGTTGCACGACTGACAGCTCCGGCAATTTTATATTTTATAAAAAATGCACAGTTCGAATTTATATTTTCCACACCAAGATATTTTTCATCGAGATATAATGAAAAAGAGCACATATAAGGAACGTTACACCACTGACACATCAGAAAGGTATTCAGTTATATCTATATATTCATAATCTAATAACATTTTAGATTTTGACCCAGGGTAAATGGCTCTTATTCTAAGACTTTTTTTTTTTTGAAAACGTGTTAAGCTGTTTGCATGCTTACAATATGAATATGGTTGGCAGAAGTTTTAAAAGAAACATTTAATTCACACCCTGCAGATCTAACTCGGTGGCCGATACGCGCGCCTCTCGTGGCGACGTTGCGCATACTCTTCGGGAAGCGACCTCGGCAGTCAATGCCAAACTGCAGTGGTACACCGGTGGGTGTTGCAAGGTCGACATGCCCGCCTGGGCGACCACATTGGAGGAAGCGCGGGAGCAGCGGGAGCGGCGGCGGATCTCTACCGCTCTCCCTACATTGACTGGAAAGTTGCCGCGCGCGGCGCTGTTTTGCAGGGCGATCGGTAGAGGCTCCTAGCGGACGCAGGGTGCCCATATCTCTTTATTCCTCTGACAGTCAGGTAAGTAACCCTTGTTTATATTTAATATTCGTAAAAAGTATAAATACTTCGGCTACACTGGACGCTGATATTATATCATACATTGGAACTGACGTAAATGTACGATTTGGGAGAAATGGTATCTTGTGCTACTATAGTAATCAGGTGTCGTTTAAAAAAAAAAAAAATCTCACTTGGAAAAAAATTTAATGATGGCCTTACCACGAGTGCGGACAACTTAGGTGCATGCGTGCGACACTAAAATGCAACGATAAATTAAATCTGACAGGCGCATGGTTTCTTGATTAGAGTAGAAACAAGTTTATTTATCGATTGGTTAGAAGCGAATGAAGTCTGCCACTAGCTCCAGCAGTCTTGGCACATCTCGATGTACCTGGAACTTTTCGCAAATATTTTTTTCAGGCGGCCGGCGCAGAGTTGTTTTTCGCACCCGGTTCTCTAGGGGCTCACCTCTCCGGGCTTGTGTCAGTGCCGTGGCAACGAGTGCCTCACTTTTCTGTAGGCCTTCAATCAGCTTCAGTTCCAGACGCTTGGATGGGCGTGGCCGACGAGCTTCTGGAACCCGTTATTCCATGCTTCGTAGGTGTTGCGCGTCCGGTCTTTATCTTGAAGAGTGGCGTCGTACATATTCCACCGCTCCGGGGGAAACTCCGGTCGTCGTCGGCGCAAGGTCAGGCAAAGGGGAGAATTCGCTCTGGGTGCCGACGCAGAAGCAGTGTTGTCGCACTGCCACTTCGGTTTTTCCCTCGCCAAGCGGCGAAAATTCCCTTTTTTTCCCACAACACCATTTTAGTGACAGAAGTCGTTTTTAAAATACGCATGACGCCAAGTATATTTAAATGCACCAACACCTCCCTTATGTTTTTGTTATGCAGAAGTTTGCATTGCGTAAATTACGAAATGTAGTTGTCATTCGGCAAAGTGGTCTCCCCTCTCCTTTTTTTCGCGACTCCAACTAACTATAGGTGGCGCCACTCATTTTCCAAAATGGCGGTTATAGTGAGGGTCGGAGATGCGTGCCGCTGTTGAGCCTGTCTAGAGTACTGGCTTTACTGAGCGACACAAATTATTTCTGGTGATACGAGGAAGCTAGGGTGTTATGGGCGCAGGTCACCTCTTTACCCTGAAAGCAAGAACGGTGTTTAGCTTAATATTTACGCAAGGATGGGCGTTTTAATTCTGGAGCGAAACCGAAACTAACCCCTTTTTTGGATTTAATTTTAAACTGCGGGCCTTTTGATGGGTTTTCGGGTATTTAGATAATTAATTGGTTGAACAGGAATAAGAGAACAATGCCAATTTTTACAAATGTCCACAAAACGTGTTAATTAATAAACGCTGTTCTCACTGCAACAACCCAAAGACGGAATCCGAGTCAGACAACTGAAGTGTGTGCGTGTGTTTTTTTTTTATAGCAACGCGTGACGCATAGGACTTTATATTACATCCAGTGTTTGACTGTTTGTTTATCTTGATAACGATGTCAGAGTTCTTCATATGCTAAAAAGAAAACAAAATCATACCTTTCTCTATAGACTAATACGGTCAAATGGCGTATTTTCGTAATCTTTGCGTTAATTGGGGGCATACATTGCCGCGATTGGTATTAATAATAATATTAAAATTCGGCTATTGTAATACGTAATTTTTCAAGCGTTGCTTATGATCTAATTTCAAACGCGCGAACAAATATGACAACCGAAAGTGTGCTAATTATCAACACTGGTGCCAATTGCAAAATTTTAATTATCAATTAATAAAATAAAGCTAGTCTGAAGTCAATGAAAACATTCTAGCTGAAGTGAGAAATCCATGTAAAATTTCATTAATTGTGGTTAAAGTATATTTTTTGTATCAAAGTCGCCACTTTTTACAATCAACAAAACGTAAGTCGCCGCCAATATCCTTCCAGACCAAATGCCCACAAGATTTTAGAAAAGAATTATTAATTTTTTTATAACATTTAGTTACTTTCATTTTTACGCTCCGTCGGTTTTTCCAGTCTCAGCCTTTCCAGTTCGAAGGAACACCTACTTGCTTGCACGACTGATTACTGCAGCACGTTTCGATGGCGTTGGAAGCCGGTGAAACAGTAGTGAGTTTTAGTAATGCGTATACGAGCGAACGCAACTGCTTTGTGTTTCTGTTAGCTTTGCGTGTTCCACACTGCGCGCGCGCGGAGCCCAAAATTGCGCTCTTGGATGGCGCATACCAACGAGGCGCACGCACAACGCGGGACTTGCAACTCTAACGCAAACGCACACGGCTTGCGTTTGCTTCTATGCGCAATACTAAAACCCTCCAGTAAGGTACAACCCCATACCAGCCGCAGCACTACGTTGGGACACTGAAGAGTGTTATTTGCATTCGTAAAGGACATTTCGCGAGCCATGATCTCGAGCAGTTCCGCCGTGCCCGCTGAGCAGGAGAATCGGGGGGACCCTCACTAGAGCGCTTCCCGTTTCCGCCGTGGGAGGGCGAGCGTCGAGCTGGAGACGCGAATACATTGGTTGAATGAACCAGGGGAACTGAATAGAGGCAAGCGGGCCATTGACTAAACTAAAGTGAAATCGCCTGCTCGTTTTCGTGATGTGAAAGGGAAAAAGGGTTTTCGTGATGGGATAGGGAAAGTGATGTGAAAAACCCACTGTGCAATTCATGATCTATCGCACTGACAGAGGATTATAGTGTCCGTAGCTAGCGGTGAGAAAAGCGCGCGAACCGGCAGTACTGTACCGGCAGGCTTGCAGCACGCACATGATGTAAGTCGTGATGAATTAGGTTGGCTCTTCAAAACAGCAAACTGCTTTGCTAGCTAGTGCCACTTCCTTTCTCTTGTTCGATGTAGATAAGAAAATTACGAAATTTTGGTTTAGTTGCGTATTAAAAAAAGAATTTCCCACGTTTTACAAGCGTTTCAATTCTGGTTTCCCTTTTTTCCTAGCTGTCATGCTTTTTCCCACAATATGGGAAATTTCCCACGATTCGGCAACACTGCGCAGAAGGAGCAGAAGCATAACGGAAGCTGCCCTTGACATACGAGCAATCAAGTAGTCCAGCAGGTCGCCGATGTCACAGGCAGACTTTTCCATGATGTAGGTTAGTCCTTCGAACGCAAGCTGTGGTGGAATCAACACCAGCCTATCCGAAATCCCGCACAGTTCTAAATTGGTCATCTACCTCGTACTTGTCCAAAAGGTCCGATTCGCAACTCAATGGTTTGCATATTGCAGTTTTGCTTCAGTTTCCCTTTCGCATCACACTGAGATAATAATTGATTTCAAATACATTTACGACGTAAAATGACGGAAGCAATTTAATTTTCTTAGCCCATTCACTTCAAACATTATCCTGAACCCCAAGAAAACCCATGCAGTAGTAACGAAGAAACATTGTGCCTAACCATTATAAGTACGTCTAGCTTGACAAAGGCCCAATGAAAAAGCGCGCTCACCGAAGGGTGACTTCGCTTTTTTGGTCCCATCTCGTTGCTCCTCTGCCTGTCATGGCTTATCTGTCGACACTTTTGCATGGGATAGGGTGGTACCAGTTCTCCTAAAAATTGTGCAATTTCGATCGCGTCCGCACTTTATGCGGGACCGTGTCTCACCCGGGTAGCAAAAACAAAGTAAAAAAAATTAGGTGAGCTTTTGTGCGGGTGTGTGAAAAAAACGGGTGAACTTTTGTCCGGTGAGCTTCTGTTTGGTGAGCTTTTGTCCGGTGAGCTTTTGTCCGGTGAGCTTTCGTCTGGTTACCGCCACTGACTGGGCCACGCAAGGCACGCAGACGCGCAAAGCACGCTTGCGTGTCCGCCGCACTTCCTGCTCACTGGCAGGAAGAGCATGAGAAGAAAATAGGGAGTTTTCGTAGATAATTTTCGCCGTCCCGCAACTCCTTCTGCAACCCGCTAGGATAACCGGAACTGTACAGTCAAGGCTATCGGCGCGCAGGCGTAGTAGTAACTTCCTCATTACAGAGGGCTCAGCGGAGGGGGAAACGCGTTCTACGAAAACTCCCTAATGAGAAGACGATGTGAACGGGGTCCGATAACGCTATGGCGTTTTTCGAAGGTCAATTAAAAACACTCTAAAAAAGGACCCAAAAGAATCTTGCCGTTGCCAGGTACCAGCGTGGTCGGCGTCAATCAATAGGACGTGGCGTGTCACTGACTCGAGTTTCATCAACAGCTAAGGACAATTTTAATTTTTATTTCTTTTAACATGAACGTTTTTATTCGGTGTACTTAAACTCGAGGGCTTCCAACCGCTCAATCAGGATCACGTGGTCTATGTAGCGCATTTGCAATGCGAGCTGCGAGGAAGGCACGAAAGCGCTGATCGGCTACAAGCGTCTCCGCCTCTCGGGCCGCTTTCCTCCTCGCAACGCGCCAAAGCAGCGCATGAGGACTTGAAACCAATCCGCGTTGAAGGTGTCCACCATGAAATTGCAAACACTCTCCCAAGGTTTCAGTTTCCCCCTCTATTAAATCTAGGCTCTTCATTTTTATTGCGTGCAATGAGTTGCCGTGCATACAAGTTTTTAAGGAAATGCTCTTTCATCCCGTTTCCCCCTGAAAACGCTAATCAAAACTAAAAAAAAAAAAAAGTGTAACTCCTTTGTGTCTGTCAGAGCAACATTCAAGTCGGTCTATTACGTGCGTCGGTCGTATTCACTGATACTGCTCTTGCTTGTTTGGCGCAAACATCATCACGACGCCTCGATTGGTTTGCACGGGAATGAAGTTTTGAGATTGCTTTTAATGGACATAGGGCGTGTTGCTAGGGGTCATTACTTAAGTAAGAATGAGCATGTAGGACAACGACGACACCACCATATCTTGTGTCTTCTTTGGCCTACAATTTTATTGATTTTAAAATATCCATTGCCCCATTACCCGGCGCTATAATGGCAAACACGGCACTCACGTTTCTGAACTTTAACGGAGCGGTAGGTGGTCTTTTTCGAGTGACACGCCCAGGCGTGAAGGTCCAGAGGCTTCTTCCTGGTGAGGTTATTACAATCTCTCAATGACCTTGCAATTTTCAAACTTGATTGCTGCTGGAAAAGAACTGCTTATCGTTCGTACCGGTTAAACTACGAATGAACTTTTTTGCAGGAATTCTGAACCGGAAAGTCTGGGAAAAGAGGTCAGCAAGATTGTTCACCGTGGTCATCCAAGACGTCAATGGATCACAGAAGGAAGAAACTAAACTGATTGGATAAGTGTGTTTGAAGGATGGTTTTCAAAGAGATTTTTTTTATGTAATACTTTACGGCTAGAACTCCCACGACACTATGCTTGTGGCCCCAAAATAGCGAGTTGTATCAAGCAAGAATACGTTACAAAACAAAACCAAGAAAACAACATATATTGTTTTCTATGTGTAAATTTCTCTTTTAGTGGCAAAACAAAAACGCTAAAAAGAACCCCAGACACTCTTCTCACTTGTCATTACATTGCGGCAGCATGAAGGCTTTTGCCGTCTTGTCTTTCACAGTGATCCTTGTTTGCCAAGCAGCGGAGCCAAGTTCGTTTTCGTTTCTCAGCAATGAATTTATCGATGCTGATATCTTTGAAAACCGAGGTGTTGCTATCTTGTGGCTACCAGATTTATCTGTTGAATATCCGCCGTGGCTCAGGAATCTTCGGCACTCTGTTAAGGTATGGACTTCCTTCGGCAAGCCAGAACTACGAGAACTGCAGCACCAGACGGAGGAGAACAGCAAAATGACCGTAGTTGTCCCGCATTCGTCGGAGTGCGAAAGAAGACGGCTTTTCGAGCATCTTCGCGAGCACATCGCTTCACTCGCTCTTGTACGTGTGGTTTTTGTCCTAGGAGACGAGGAGGAACTGCCGTATCAGGACTATCCCAATGTTTCGTGCATCGCGGTTGCTTTGAAGCAATCGGGAATGGACGCTCCCCTGGATGGCTATCACAACTGCTCCCAGAGGATGACTCTATCGGCGAATCACGTGTCTGCCCCCAGCCGAAAACCACATTGGGAAGTTTTTAATGGAAGGACATTGAATCTAGCTGTTGATTTTGAACTCATTCAGATAGGGATAACATTTTTTTATACAGATTATAGTGAGTCTCTCGCCCTGGTGTCGGGTTTGCGTGCGTGCAACGCGACACTGCTATTACATAAATACGTAGAGATGGGAACGGACTATATTAACATGTATTTTGCGGTTCGAGAAAAAATGTATGACATTTGGCTTGCGCGTGCACTTGTAGCAGAAATAGAAAGCAAGCTTGTTTATCTTGGTGCGGTGAACAGCTTTACGGTCTTCACCTTCTTTTCACAGAAAGGCGTAGTGCTCTCTCCGCGTGTGATGGAATCCATGGCAATACCAAGAAGTCTCCTGCTCGCCTTGGGCCTAATTGTTGCCATGGTAATGGCGCTGTACATCGTGCAGGGACGGCTTATGAAGAGGCGAACGAACATTTCGAGTATAGCATTTTTTCTCGTCGCTAATATTATTGGCAAAGGTTACGCTTTGCCGGCTTCCTCTGAACCTGTCGTCCGCATATTGTGTTCATTTTGGATGATCGGAATAATCTCGTTTTCTATTTATCTACAATCGGCGTTTACTTCAGAGGCGGTCGCCCCGAGGCTTCACAGAAAGCTCGCCACAGTTGAGGACGTAGACAAGATAATGGAGGCCGGAAAAATTCTACCCTGCGTTGTGAAACATGGTCCTGCCCAAATGATACTCGCTAATGCGACTGGGATTCTTCTCCGGTTGAGGAAGATACTCGAAAACTGTGACGACTGCTTGCAAGACCACACGTCTTGCCTCACTTTGGCGTCGAAAGGCACGCATATTTTGTTGAGGGAAAATGACCCCGCTTACCGTCCAATACCTCCTAAATATAATCTGGCACCAGCAGAAGATTGTTTCAGAACTTACGTCGGCGCCACCGTGACAGCAAAAGCCTTTCCTTTCAATCAGGGACTAAGGCATCTCGTGCTCAGATTGATAGAAACCGGAGCGAATTACTTCGAAGAAAGGCGGCTGATAAGACAACACTCCTATAATCGCACCGATAGACCCGCTCGACCCTCTATAAACACTCAAATGAATGACCCCATTGTAATATACGGCTTCGGTATCGCTATAGCCGTTCTTTCCTTCTTGCTCGAAGTGGTCTTCGCGATTACTCAACGGCAGAGGTAGGCATTTTTGGATGAACTCACACACAGTCAGTTCAAAATATTAATAAAAAAAAGTTAAGAACGCACTCACCCTCACCCTCGCCGCGGCACTCAACTTCCGGTCCTCACTCACGAATTCTCTGGACTCGACGAACTCACGCCTCTCGTTGAGCTCACGAACTCACGCCACTCGCCGAACTCATTAACTCACCGAACTTACAAACTCACGGCCCTCACCGAGCTCATGAACTTACCGAGCCCACAAACTCATGCCCCTCATCGAACTCATGAACTCCCACGCTCACTCAGATGTAGTTCTTGCCTTCTTGCACTCGTGTTGCACTTCTTGCACTCAGATATAGTTCTTGCGCTCGTGTGGCACACGGGTCTTGCTTGTTTCGCTTCGACTCCTTCCGCGCGCTGGGCAAGCGCTTCAAGGGGTACTCTACAGGTTTTTTTTCGTTGTCTGCAATTTGCTTGAAATTTTGTTTAACTCACCAACAAACATGCCTAAAATAGTATCTAGAATATTAGGTCCGAATATTGTTTTTTTCGCGAAGTTATTGAATTTACAAATTTGGTCCTCACCATATGTTTTTCAAACTGAAAGTCTCTACTGGCAACAACGAAAAAGTGACGTTATTGGAAGGCAGGGGACTGTAGAATTTGTTCCCAACTGATTCGAAGCAGTTTCATGGTGTCAAATATATGATTTAGAATCTCGCTCCAGTATCCGCGCTCCAGCACGGAACAAATGATTGGCATATTCTATTTTGTAGAGTGCTTGCTCGAATGGCAAGCCTGCCTGCCACTGACGTCACGACACTGAAAAGTGTGAGTATATTTTAATGTTGGTATGTGCATCATTTTCATTTGCCTATTTCACAATAAAATTTTTAAATTTTGCAAAACTAAATAGCATAGCGGAAAGGATAAATGCCGAGGAGTCAGAAACTATAGTTATTTAAAGTAGCTAAAAAAAAACAAGAAACTGTGGAGTATCAAGGCGCGCTTTCTTGAGATACAAGGGCGCATCATCGCCAGTCTCGTGAAGAAGTAGTCTATATTTAAAGGGGCTGTGCAATGAATTTCGAACTTTGGCCAATTAACTGTGTCATTTATGAAACGAAGAACGGAACCCGTGTTTTCTTCCGCGCGCTAGCTTTTATTAAAAAAAAAGAAACAGATCGAAGCACAAAGTGCCTCTCAACTCTCACGTGATCTTTCTTTGTGACGGGCTCTGGGAGACCCTCTGATTTTCAGTTGCGTTCTCCCTTAGATCCCCTACACGCCTCTTCCGTGATTGTCGACCTTAGAAGGATTGGCTTCGCCGAAGGTCGCGTCGAGCAACCTGCACAAAAAGACAGTTCGCAAAAGGGCTGACGGCGAGTGCAGCACAGGAAGGGACAAGTTTTGCTGACTTCCGCGTGTCCCCCAGAAGACGTTTCACCGTAGTTCCCGCAGCCGCCACCCACGGTTGCAGATGGGCAAATAATTCGATTGTTCATTTGAGATTACGCAGCGGAATATCCATTTTCTGGGGGATAGGTGGCGCATTTTTTGTCACTTGTGCCTAGCTAAACAATATAAAATACACAAAGCGAGATGGTTAACATTAAAATCGTTGCACTATAATTTTAAGGTGTGCACTGTTTTCGTATCGAGCGAACGCAACCCCTTCGTGCAAGTATGAAGTGAGCGTCGGCAGGGAGTTCATTCAAGTGTGAATTATTATTAAGCAATCGTGCACCGCCTTGAGTGTAGTTTGATTCTACATTAAATAATATTGCAAACTTCTCCCTAAATGCTGTTCGGTTTCCTCGGCACTTCCTTGTCGAGTAGAACTGTTTGAGAACGGTCTGGCTTTACATTTATCGTTGTTCACATAAATTATTTTACCTAAAATAACCGCCCGGTGAAGATCTCTTTCTGAAAGAATTACATTTTTAAGCACTTATTGCGTACCATGTTATTGTATATTAATTGTTTATCACGTTTGTATTTTTCGTTGCGCCGCGTATAGACCTTTTTACTGATTACAAACATGAACCGCCGTTTGCGTCCCAGGCAATTTCCGGTAGCTGCGTCTTTGCAAGCCTGTCGAGCTTGTGTATGCAACTGGTGCTAGACGGGATAAATGCTGAACGGTCAGCAAAGTTGGAAACTTAACTAGGCCCGTCGGCTGTACAATTTAACGCCTTAGAGAAGACAATTTGGTATAAAAAAACATTCGAAAAAAAAAGAAAATAAACAGATCTCGCGCTTTTTCGTTCTTTTGGCGTTTACCTGGAGAATCGGTGATTAAACGTTTCATCGACATTTCAAGCAGCGGTGTTAGGATGGGCATTGTTCATTCTTTTTATCAACCGAAAGTTACCTGGAACGTCAAAGACTGAAGCACCGCCTGGTGGCGTTTGCCGTGAAAAAGGTCTATACCAATTAAACCTGGAACGTTCTAGTCTACCGATTCTGTGCTTTTTAAAATGTTATGTATTATAAATCCTGACATAAATCGCTGTCGGTGTCAGAAGCCTCCTGTATTCTTGTTACTACGACAATGTGTACTTAATTGTGTTCAAAGTTATCAGTATGTTAAATACGAATATTCTCAATCTACTTGTGCAATGTTGTGATTTCTATTAAAAGCATTTATTAATTCTTGCTGGATGTTAGTTATTAATTTGTGTTTACTAGTTTGCATGAGTAAACAACAACCTAGTGGTGGCACATTATTTTGCTTTCGGTATTTAAATTACCTCAGCTGTAACTGCTCATAGCCTAATTCGGATAGCCCCGCTATATGTGAGGAAGGCGCCTTTATTTTCAGCAACTACTGAACCTTTTGGCGTCGGAGTGGTTGCTTTCAAAAGATAATAAAATTTTAACGGCTTCGCGGAAACACAAGTTTCGATTTCGCGCCCATTACTCTTTTACTGGGCCTAGAATTCGGAGAAAAAAGCCCATCTTTTTAGTTTCAACTTTCAAGCGTCCCAGAAATTAAATTGAAGGATAAATACAAAATTGCAGTACCGCGTTGCAGCGTAAAATGTATCTGTGAATTTACATCGATCAATAGAATTCCTCGATGCATTCCGGTTGCGAAATAAATCGAGGAAGTTTGCGATCCGGTGAAATCAGAAATTGGTCATCTAAACATTTGTTTTATACCACATTCACACGACCGTAAAGGTACCGTTAGCTAAGGGACCTTTATTCTCTGCAGCCAATCAATTAACGATCTTCAACGCGTGGCGTGTGCCCGCGACCCAAGAGCACGGGCTGATTCGCCGATAGCAAAGGGACCTATGTTAATTTATGCTGACCGTGTGAATGGGGTATTAGGCTTTAGGGAGTGCCGCCATCCCCTGATCGTGCTCGCTAAGCTCCACGTGGCAGTGCAGCGCTGTGCAATATTCGTCGAAGAACCCACGAACTTCGCCCGGTGGCGCGTTCGCTTTGCGCGTGGCGCAACAGCCACTCTTCTGACTCTACGAGCAGAGCAAACGACGCCGGGCGAAATTCGTCACTTTTTTCGCTCCAAAGAGTCCAGCCTTTACTCCGCCGCGAGGAATTCACTGCGTGCGGTGGTGTGATTCGCTTGCTAAAGCGAGAGCTTCAAGAAGCTCGTTGTGCGGAAAAGCTGGCGCCGGCGTCGTCGGGACAATAAAATCCTGATTGGTCGATAAGTAGAAGCCCGTTCACGCACTTGCGGCTTTTTAGAACAAAGAGCATCAAAACCTCTAAAAATCTCTTTCGACAAGAGAACAACACACTGACACACTTGCGCCATCTATGCGGTGACCCGGAACTGAATTTCACTACAGCGAAGGTTTGGCGGCATTTGCGAGGTTAAATGTACGTATTACTTATGAGAAATATTCGTTTATAATATTGACATAAGTTTTTCAAGCCAAGTAAGAAAGAATGATGCGCGAAAGAAATACGAAATATACGGGACCGCCAAGTGTTCCACTGCTACCGGATAGGTGGTGCCAGTCTGCCCTCCCGTCGTAAGACATTTTAAGAGGGTTAAGGCACTCTGTTCTAAGAAGTCTCAAGTGTGTGAATGGGCCTTAATTCGCTTGACTTAAAATTAAAAAAAATTCGAAGAATTTGCGGCGGAGCGGGATCGACATCACAACCCTGCGGTTGCGAGCCAGACACGCTACCCATAGAGTCACGCAGACACTAATTTTTTCTGGACTTATAATTACGTCTTTTTTCGCACTTGGATGGAGGTGGAAAGCTGGGAGGTCGATGTCACGAATACGTGGTATCGGAAGCGACGTCACACAGATAACACCGCCGAGAACCGCGCAGTGCGCACGCGCGTCCTTATCTGCTGTCTTGCCCGTTTGCTCGCTTCGACGCGACGCGTTCCTGTCTGATTGAAACGGCGATGGACGCCGCACGGGCAGCCGTGATTCCACAATGTTCGCTTATAGCTCTGGACAGCGGCCCAGCTCGCGTGCTCTGCGACACGGACAGTTCACGCGACTCTCTCGACCACTTGGCAAACCGTTAGCCCCCCCCCCCCCCCCCCCCCTGTAATTTCTTGTTCCACCTAAAATCACTGGATCCTCGGTAAGTAGTGCCACGCTCCCCGTATGGCCGCCATTTTGGCTCATAAAATGAGCAATTTTTCCTTGACCTCTCCGTTCTTGGTGAGCCAATCCAAATTCGATGGTGATGGGTAGCTTTATAAAGACGTTTCTTCTCTACCGAAATTTTGCTAACCACACATCGGCGAAACAACCGTACATCTTAGTACCGCCACCACATGCGGTGTCGGTGCTTGGAGGCATTGAAGAATAATACTTCGATGACCTGTAAGTTTCGAAATAATGAAGGGGCCGAAATGGCGATTGCCATGGCAAATTACACCGAGCAGTCAGTCACCTTGCGAGGTTTCTGTCGTCTGTATCTCTTTGTCCGGCTAGCAGGCAGAAAATGCAGTGGCGCTATTTCCTCAGAATACAGTGACTTTTGCCACTAACACATTGTTCTACAGATATTTATGTAGCATGGTACACCTATGCACCGAACTTTTTTTTTTTTCTCGTTTCTATATTTTGACAGTAAACTAAAAACCAAAATACACGATACTGCGCGATACATTTCAGTTGAGCATGTGAAATATTATATTGAGCAAATTCGAGGTTAATGAAGACGACGATAAAACGCCGCGTGCAAGGTTTTGAGAGGCGATGCGAATTGTTAAAATTCTCTGATCGTCGACAGCATCACAAAGGCCGACAACCACTCCAGTTCTGGGGATATTTTCTGTAACACAGCTGCAATCAAGCTCACAGTTTCAATGAAATAATACCGTACGTGGCGGGCATCCAGATCCGCATGACGAACTGCCGGCCCACATTTCCAAATAGCATGCAGACCCAGTAAAAAACGCAAGGTCATAGGGAAAAGACGTCCCCTCCACAGACAAGAAATATATTCCACGAGCCGTGAGAGGTAGGTCTTTTTTAAGGGTGAGTTGGAGCACATCCCAGAACAGGATATATATCACACCAACAGTCCCAGAACACGTGCTCCTCGGACTCCTGTCTCTTGTACAAAAAGATGTCCGAATGTCTTCTTATCTTGACAACTATTCTGACGCTGTGCTATCGTCACGCTAGCGTTCGATAGATGACTTCGTTTTCAGACGAGATGCACGAGCAAACCTTTTTCTGAATGCTAATTTCTGTCTTGACTTTCAAATCAAATCGTTTTAATGCGTTGGCATTATAATGCTCGTTTTGACGGAAACCCAGTGGTGTCTCTCGTTTGTGGGTTGTCGCGTGCGACGATCCCATTGGCCCGAGAAGATGACGTAAGCGCGGGTCAATTAACCTTTCCCTCTTTCTGCGGCGCTGACAAACTGACAGACACCGCAGCTGGGTTTTCGTCAAAACGAGCCCTTTCGTTTTTGGCAAAGTTACGCGAACAGCTGGCGGTGAGCCAGAGAGGAGGACGCGCCGCGCGACACCTCCTAGATAATAAGGCCATAGTGGTGAGTGAGATCGCTTACTCAGAGAAGGCCAACGCTGGACACAGATTCGAAACGAGTGCTGCGTCAACGCTCGGCTTCAAGTCAAGTTTGAGCCGAACGTTGACGCAATCGTCGTGTTATACTTGTGCCCAGGATTGGTTTTCTTTGATGCCATCTCATCCAGCAGAACTACGGCTTTGTTATCTAGGAGGTGTTGCGCACCGTCGTAATGGAATGCGGGCGAGCTCAGTTGTCGCTCTGATGTCGCCGGTTGTTCTGCCCCTGGGTTTCCGTAGTAGCGGTGCGTGGGCTGTGATGAGTATGTGTGTAGTTAAAACGATGGATGCGGTTCACTCTACGAGTGATATGGACGCCGTTCCTTCCACGTGTGGTATGGATGTGGTTCTTTCCACAAGTGATATGAATGACCATATCCAAGGGCGTCGACGTACTCTGGCAGGCAGAGTACAAGAAAGGGGAAAAATACAGAAAGATCTATTGGTGCATTTCTGGGGAATGCGTTACATATGACCTTTCGGAAATGCCATAGAAGTCCCCCTTAAGGAAACGCTGATGCTGACCGCGTGACGAGGCCAAAAAGAGGCAGCAAGAAGTAGGTAAAGCGAAAGAGATAGCAAAAAAAAAAAAAGTGAAGGGGTCATCGTTTGCGTTTTCCAAAGAGAGACTTGTGGCGTTTCCAAGGTTCAAGCTAACGCATTCCCGAAAAATTCACCAATGGATATTCCTGTAATTTTAAACCTGCTGGATAAAAACACTAGTCAACTCAAAAGGGGCAGCGGTCCACTGCGCCCTCGTCTCGACAACGTATCTCTGAGCGCAGCCATCTTGTTTGTGGACGTGACGCGTCGGAGCGCGGAGATGTCACTCGCGCTCCGAGAAATACTCGGTGCACGAAGAATTAACGCGTTCAAGTGTCAATCTCCGGCGGTGCCCTTGTCCGTTTGTGAAATTATTAAAAAAGTACCAAACTCTCGCGCTTCGGCGTACGGTCTTAACGCGCCCACTGTCGAAAGCCAGCGCTGGAGCGATCCAAAAAAAGCTTTCCTGCCGGCGCCATATTGCGACTCTCGCGACCCCTTTTAGTCAGAAATTTCTGCCACCCTCCTGGGCTGTAAAAATCTAATCAGCTCGATTCTCCACCTGCATTGTACGTTCGGAGTGCGCCGTCCTTTCTCGAATCAAGTAGAAAACGAGCGTGTTGGTAACGATATCCACCAAGGAAGGTAACACAAAGAGCCCATTCCTTCCTTATGGGGAACTAGCTTTCTTGAAATTTTTACTTTATTTGCCTATTCAGGACGCTTACCTTTTTGTCTTTCATTGTGAGAAACAGAGCCTTGCCACATTTGGCCTGTATCTGCGAGGAACGGTCTTGGCTATATAGTATCGCGATACAGTAACTCGTTACTTTTTTTGGATACTTTAACTGTAACTCGATACGTTATTATAGTAACTGTAACGATACCTTAATTATTTTTCGGAAAAATAATCTGAAATGTATCGAGATACTTTTAGTGAAAAACAAAATTAATGATATATTGGGAACACTAGAGTGGGTTCGACCATGTGTGGAGGTGTATATACAGGGTGTCACAAAAGAAAATTTACACTGTCTTTTTTACCGCAAAAATAAACTAGGCATCGCCGAAATCTCATTCTCCGCCCAAAGGTAGAGCTAGAGGTCACAACCAGGTGCCAAAGTTTCAGCCTGATCCGTTACCTTAATCGAAAGTTATAAGTGATTTTCTGAAAATTTCAATGGGAAAATGGGGCCCATTTTCGCCCGTTTTCGGTTTCTGGTGCCATAGAGCCCCGTGTGTTTGAAAACTCCGTCGGCCGCCATTTTCCCATTGAAATTTTCAGAAAATCACTTATAACTTTTGATTAAGTTATCGGATCGGGCTGAAACTTTGGCATCAGGTTGTGACCTCTAGCTCTACCTTTGGGTGGAGAATGAGTGTTCGGCGATGCCTAGTTTATTTTTGCGGTAAAAAAGACCGTGTAAATTTTCTTTTGTGACACCCTGTATATAGCCCGCACGTAGGCTCTCCGTGGGAACCGCGAGGGCAACCCATGTGGGCTGCCCCAGTGGGCCCCCTCAAGGCCTCACAGAGGGAAGCCGAGGTGGGCTGCCCAACGAGGGCTGACTTGGGCCCGAGTTGCGAAACCGACGTGGGACTCACGTGGCCTGCCCACGTTTGACCCCCGTCGGCCCCCATTTTAGAGCCCACTTTGTACTACTTCGGCCGGACAGACACATACAAAATTGTTTACAGTTTCAAAAATGATTTCCCATTGTTCCCCAGCTGCAACGATGCCTGACTAATACAGTTAACAATTAGTTTTATTCGAACGGTTTCTCTTACCAGCCTTTGACTGTCATTCATTTCTCTCTGTATTATTTCCATCACTGACCACAAAGCAGCGCCATTATTACATCCATTTATGTGCTTTGCTATTTCCGAATCGGTTGCATTAATCCTTACGCTGCTCTTGTGTTCCGTTAATCTATCATTGACACACGTCGATGTTTGCCCTACATATGCAAAACCACGTGGCATCGGAATGTCATGCACTACCCTATTCTGGCAAGGGATCGATATTTCACGGTCAGCTTTCCTATACTATTGCACTCCCGTTTTAAAAGAAGTTGGTCTACTCGCCCTGAAATCGGAACTAAAACAGCTTCCACTCCAAACTGCTTAGCATACGTCTTCAAATAATGCGAAATTCCATGGAAATCCGAGATCGCAACAGGAGTCCTACCATTTAGTCGAAACTTGTTTCGTATAATTACATTTCGTGGATAACTTATCATGGGCACACGCTTCATGGACACACGTTTCGTCGACAAGGTCGTTTCATCGACACTCGTTACGCGAATCGCACGCTGTAGGGTCAATTCGTCACGCGTATATCATTGGGGTGCACGTCAACTCCCCCCCCTCCTTCGCTTCGTTCTCGCCGTTTGGCGATGACAATCTGCGGCGGCTCATGCCAAAAATGTTAACCCACCTGACCGAACCGTAAACGCCGCTTGGCGGCGACAGTGTCATGCAGCTTATTACAGAAAAAAAAGTTAATCTGCACTATCGATGGAACGGTTTGACGATGAAACAATCTGCCGATGAAACATCGCGTGTCGATGAAACGTCGTTCGAGGAACTTACGTTTACTATGTCATTTATATAGATATTGAATAATAAAGGCCCCAAAATACTTCCATGGGGAACGCCAGACTTAATCGGTTTTATTTCAGATGACTGACCATTTATATCTACATATTGTCTGTGGGAAGACAAATAGGAATTTAAAAGAAGTGACACTTGGCCACGAAATCCATACTAATTTAATTTCCCAATTAGCAAATTATCATCCAGGTGGTCAAAATCTGTAGTGAAGTTAATGTATATGCCAAGAGTAAGCTTTTTATCCTCAAAACGTTTAAGTATATGTTCTTTTTGGGCTAAAAGAGCGAGTTCGGTTGAGCTATGTTTACGGAAACAAAATTGACATGAACCTATTATGTTCTGTTTATCCGCCAATGTTGCCATTCTAAGGTGCATAATTTTTTCTAGACCCATAGAAATACCGGTAGGATTGAAACGGGTCGGTAATTACCTATGTCATTTTTATCACCCTTTTTATATATGACTCTTACCTTAGCCAATCGCATTTGACTGGGAAATACCCCGGATAGCAAGCATAGATTAAAGATGTGCGTTAAGCAAGAGAAATGAGATCAATAACATGCTTCACTGGCGTGAATCGTAATCCATCAGAATCACAACTTTTACTATTTTTAAGGGCATTAAAGACAGCTATGACATCTGTATCAATGATAGGCGTAAGAAGCATTGATGCGTCGCTTTGAAAATTTATGTACTTGCACGCATCTGACTCGGGACTTTCTTTAACGAGGTTAACAAAATAATTATTAAATGCATTTGCCAATGCTCGACCTGATAACTCCTTTTGCCTTTTGATGGACTGATCTTCATACCTTGCCTCGCCTAGTCTCTTCCATTTACCTTCCAACGAGGTTGATATAAAAGTATGCACGAACGGTCTGGAGGATTTCTGTTGAAAAAAATTACAACTCTTGGTTTCACCGTTTTTGAATGGCAGCTCATTTTTGACAGTATCGGTTTGGGGTTTTCTTTGTCGTACTCGCAGCCTAGACCTTCCTCATTGTGAATTCGCAGGTCCAAGAATTGTATTACTCCATTCTCCGGTTTCTCCACAGTGAAGCGTAGTTTAGGCGCTGCTGATTTCATCACTTGCTCGAGGCCGTTCGACATATCCTGGAAAGCTCAAACAAAAATATCGTCCACATATCATTTTTGTAAAATGCATATGTCCGCTTCAGAAACTTGAATTCAATCAAACACAACAGAATCCAACGAGTTGAGACAAACCTCCGCTAAACCGAGGACCCAATCCCTTTCCTTCCTTCTGCGCAAACTTTTCCCCTTCATAATCCACAACTGTGGACTGAAGATAATAATCAAGAATGACGAGAAATCTCCAGCGCAATTCCGGCTTGGTACTGAAACTGAACCAGATTAGATTCTATCGCATTCTTCTTCACCCTGCTAATCAGTCTATTTTACTCCAAAAAAATAATATAGGTCCTTAGTATCAAAATAGGGAGCTGAACATTCCCTCTCGTGACATCTGGTGAGTATTGATGAAGTTTTACCCGTTTTCATCGGAAACCATCGTAGTTTACCAGTCTTTGCTGGAAGTTTTGCCGGCAACCACTCTCGGTTACCAGATTTTGTTGGAAGGTTCACCAGTAGCCACTCTCGTTTACCAGATGTCGCAGGAAGTTTTACCGGCAGCCACTTTCGTTTAAATGACGACACGGCTTTGCTGGAAGTTTTAGCAGCTGTCACTCGTTTCCCCGTTTACCGAACTTCACGGGAAGCCTCCGCGAGGGGAACGATTAAAGCCGAGACGAACCGGGGACTCGGTGTGTAATTATGGTGCCTAGAACGCGTCTCCAACTCCTGTGCTTATCGCGTCCAAAAAAGTGGTCCCACGATAATAGGCGCATAAATTAATGCTGTCGCCAGTCGCGATCCTGGTAGCGTCCCAGCAGCGGTATGTGGCAGACGCATGTTCTTCTGCAGATTGCTCTCCAATGTGACAGTCCAAGGAAGTTTCGGCAGCCAGGAGTTCGGGACGCCGCGACGACAGCGACACTCGGGTTCGTTGGAGCTTTTCACCAGCATTTCTACGACCGACAGCCAGGTTCGCGACATCCGGCAGCATGACACTCCGAGATCATGATATACCCCGGAGAGAGGGTGCGTGGGGGCGCGTCAGTGTTGTACGAAACGGCGTTGCAAGGAACGGCGCTCCTGGAACGCGTTCTTTTTAGGGCAAACGAAGGAACGCCGCTGTTCCATTTTGCATCAGTGGAACTGGAACGGGAACTCTTTAAATTTTTACTGGAACAAAAAAAAAAGAACGGCGTTCCTTTTTTTCATCTAGTGGGGTAATTTTCATCTCATTTCTAAGAGGGAAATTCTAAACGTACAAAAACAATACTTTACGAAGAGCAGGACCTTAAGTTTTGGTTGCTTATCTTAGGGTTCAATTTCTGTGGTCCTCACTTAGTAACAGTCGGGTGCAGGAGAGCTAGAGGACATCGATTCTTTTTTCAGTGCCCGAAACTGCGGTACAAAAAGCAAAACTTGTAGTCGAATGAAAAGATAAAGCAAGAGGGACGTTTCAAACTCAGCGACTTTCTTTCCTTCCACGAATCCTTATACACCCAGAAATCTAAGGCCAGTTACAGCCATCACTGAACTTCAATAAAGAGGCCTACTGTTACAACAAAGGAGCAGGTTACAAGACATTGAACACACCCTTGTATCGAAAACATTGGTCACTTAAAAGATGCACAAACATTAACCTTTATTCATTCTCCCCTTGTCTTCCCCCTTCAAACTGAAAAACGAATCCAACCTTGTAAATGGCTTGTAGACTGACCTCCCAAAAGCCTTACCCTCGTCTTACTTGCTCATCTTGAGGACAGCAACATCAAGAAGCAACTACCGTTAAGTTCGAACAAGGGACTTCGTTAGATTAAAACCTGTGAAGTTGATGTAAAACGCTTGTGCAATGTGGGGTAACAGTTCAATTGGCTTGTCTCATTTGCCCACCACAAACATAAATATGGTTAAAAGCTGAGATTTTAAAAGGTGAATATGAATGAAACCCTGCTTCCGCTTGTTTCCTTCTCCTGGTGCCCTTCCGTCACGCCATTCAAATTCGTATGTTCCCATTTGATGGGGTATATTAAAAAGAAGGAGAAAAACCTTTCTTGATTTGACTAAATATATTGTTACGTTTTCAATTTACAAGAGGACGTCCATAGCCAAATCAGACCAGATTAGAAGTGTGCCACGCGCCGTCTGCACGCGCTTCGTCGTCGTCCTCCGTGGGTTCTAGCACGCGCCTCAGCAGCACCGTTACACTATTTCCCCTCTGATTTTTTTAGTGATGGTTCTTCCTAGATTGGTTCATTTTGCTAAACAACCTCGCCACGTTCCATTAAAGATAAACAGTTCTTTTTGCAGGTGTCGTTGCCGATGCTCTTCTGCGAGAGTTCCTCCGCAACACCAAAATCCAGCACATTGGCGCTTTTTGAAGTTGATGGCTCGAGACTTCTCACTTGGCCGCCGCTAGCTCCTGTTTTCGTCACACCTGGTGACACGTCTGATCAGAACTCCGATGCCGGCACAAATCATATCGGTGGAAAGCATCACAGCGCAATTGCGCATTTTGAAAACCTACACCGAAAATGAAATGTGCCGGTAAGGCCAAAGTCCAGGAGGAGATGGAACGTTATGTTAACGTTGCTGCTCATGACCTCATCCGCCGAATGTCCAGAACGGCAGTCAGAAAAACATTCAAGTCCGGCGCGCACCTACGCGCCTCGAGGCTTTAAAGCTTACGAATGCAAATGTGGACATAGGCCAACGCAGGATCTTCATTGCACGGCCACAGAATAGTCGTGGGCAACGTGGCGAAGTGGTAACTTCTTCGTGGCGGTTCCGGCATGAAGATTTGCGGCGTCAGGAAATCCAGCCGCCATCCATTGGTTCCATGAGACGCCAACGCTGACCACATTGCAGAGGATGTTCTTCCCGAGAGGAGGCTTTCCGGGTAACTTGAGGCGCCATGCCAGAAATCCCACTTCTGACACCAAATGTTACGTTTTTAATTAACAAGAGGACGTCCATAGCCAAATCAGACCAGATTAGAAGTGTGTCACGCGCCGTCTGCACGCGCTTCGTCGTCGTCCTCCGTGGGTTCTAGCACGCGCCACAGCAGCACCGCTACAATATTAATCAGCGAAATGCGAATGTAACATATATGTAACGATACGTTCCATTTTTTTAACCGGGAACGAGTTCCTTTTTCCCATATGGAACTTGTAACTGGAACGCGTTCCAAAAATGAGAAGGAACGAGGAACGATCTTTCGTTCCTTGTTTTGAGGAACGTTAACAACACTGAGGCGCGTCCGTGCTTCATAGTCAAGGCTAGTCTATAGAATCCGCAGTGCTCCAACTCTGTCAAAGCGCAACGCGCCGAAAGGCGCTCATCTGTCTTGACAGAGTTGGAGCACTCTAAATGCTAGGCTAGCCTTGGTAATTTAGCATGGACACGTCGCCACCGACCCTTTCTACCTCGAGTTGGGTGCGTGGGGAAAATATAAAAAAGCTCTTTGCTTTTTTTTGTTGTGTTTTTAAGTCAGATTTTTTTTTTTTTTTTGTCAATGAGCGCAAATTGAACGCACGGCAACGAACGGATGCTCAGTGTAGGTTTGCCGTTCCACCTGTGCGACCCGTATCTTCCAGAGCAGCTGGCTGTGCAGATAAAAAGAAGTCGTCTTTCAGTGACCTGCTTCTTACGCCTCTTTGCGCGTCCAGCTTCAGAAGCATCCAGTGGGCGAAAAAGACGCCGGAGGTGCCTCTGTGATGGAATCAGGGACGACACCGTGACTGTGATCAGGATTTTCCAACAGTGGTGGATGTTGGTTGCGCGTTCGTGTTTTTTGCTAAACGTGCTACCGACAGTGTGTGTGTCTGTCCGTGTGGTGCACCCGGTAGGTTTTATTAGTTGAACTTTTGTACATCTAGGAATTTACCCAGCGGCATTGTGAGTACCTTGTAAGATAATATTTGCGACAAAGAACTCGGTTATTTCAATTTGGTCTGATTGCTTTTGTCTACGGCTGTGCAAATGGTTTCATTAGTATCTACCCTGTGAAATAAAGACATGGAGCAGAGGTGGATCGGCTTCGCCTTCACGACCGAGATGGTCTTTCCGGAGTAACCCATGACGTCATCGACTTCGCGCCCAGAATAAAAAAAAAGTCTCGTCGTCAATATTGCTCTAATTTTTTTTCTTCGCACTATTCTCATTTCTTGACACGCGTGTCCCCCCCAACTAGGTACCCTAGTCCCAACCAGACTGCTTAAAAATACTTTTTTTTTTCAGGGGCCCTTTAAAAGAGATCCTAAAAAAAAAAAAAAAAAAAAAAGTTTTTTTTTTTAGACAGTCTGGTTTGGACACGGATGTCGAAAAATAAAATTTATGCGAAAGAAAAAAGTTGAATTGAAGTTTATTTGACATATAAAATGCCGGGGAGGGAGGAGCAAAAGGTTGCCGAAGCTACCTGACGAGGCTAGTAGAGCAATATTTATGGCGAGAGATTTATTTGAAATTCTCCGCGCAATGTCTATGACGTCACGGCTCATTCCGGAATGACCATCTAGGTCATGAAGGCGAAGCAGACCCACCTTTCCTCCACGCGCCCGAAATTCCGAGAGAGAAAACATGTGGAAAGGAGGTGACTGCCGACTGAATCGCGTCTCGCGCCGTCAATATTGCTCTATTCTTTTTTTTCTTTCGCGTAATTTTTTTTTTACACGCATGTTCCAACTAGACTAATAAAAAAAAAACATTTTTTTTTCTTTTTAGGGGTCCTTTAAGGACCTTGTCCTAGTTGTTTTAATGTTTCATTTCCTTCAGAAAAAAAGCGAATTAATTGTTGCGTCTGTATTCATTTGGAAGACCGACCTGGTAAGTATGGCAAGCTTCCCGGATTTGTCTGCTTGCAAAAACTTCACTGATTTCGTTTCTTAGTCTTTTTGACCCCACTGATTTCACGAAAATTTCACTTTTTATTTGGATACCAGTTTTTCATCCCTTTTTCTCTTTTGCTAAAAGCAGCATCTATAAACGCTACTCCCTCCTCAAGATTGACTTTCTTTGCAATAGTTGGCTCGAACGAAAACACATCCAACTTTGACGGCTTTATGTTTAGATAACATTTCGGGCTTCTCCCAAAAATTACTTCCAATTTTGACGAAATAAGTTTATTGCAAGGGTTAACAAACGAGTCCTGAGCCTCACAACCACTCATATTTATCAATACTGCTAATCCTCATTGGAGGACTTTTGTAGGGTGGTACAAAACACAGATGCATAACCACAGTGGAGAAAAAAACACATTTAAACAGAGGGTAAAATTATATAAAACAAACGGGGTTTTTCTGAAACCAAGACTTTCCGCTTCCCTCATTTCAAGAGTCACACTTGATGCTGTCCAAAACATGTCTGCGTTTCTAATAACAAAGACGGTCGAAAGAAGCCTTTTTCACTCTGCTCCAAAGATGAAAGTAACAGCTGATGCTATTTTACGAAAGGCGTCAGCCGTTCGTAAAATGGCGTTAGCTGTTGCTGTCTTCACGCGGCGGTACCGTGTGTGCTTCTACTCATTCGGCGTTCGTTGCCATGGTGACAGCGAGGAAAGCAGACGGACTTTATGTTGCGGAAGTGCGCTGCGGCTCAGCGATACCAAGTGCGTTCTAAGGCCCTTCCCGCATGCTTTTCAATGGGCGGAAGGCGAACTAAAAGAGTTCGAAATAAGGACTTAACGCAGAAGGCTGCATTTCTCCAGCGCCTCATAATTTGACGAGCCTTAAACGAAAATCATGTTTTCTTGGCCATCCCGCTTCGTGTTTTTTTTATCCGTAACATGGGTCTAAAGCTTTGTCCATCGTAACCTTTTCTGTTTCTACAGTGAAGCTTTTGAGGGCTAATTTCCCCAGTTTCGTGGCCGGGTACCAAACAAATGTCGACACAAAACTACAGAAAACTCTGGACAGCCACCGCCATCTATGAGCGACGAGGGCAACAAGGCAACCAGTCTGGTTGCCGCTGTCGCTCATAGATGGCGGCCGCCTTTAAGCTATCATAGAAGAATGGATAGCTGGGCCAGTTGGTGGGAATTCATCGCAGGAAACAGCGCGCAAAACAGAGGAGGAAGTAGAAGAAGCACACCGGACGAGCGCTGCTCGAGCGCTTCGGGCTTGCGTGTGTAAACGAACCTACGGTGCCCTCAACCAGGCATTGGACGTGTATAGACCTCGTCTTCACGAAGAACGTGCCTGCCGTCAGCGTCCACCCTATGGCGGTGTACCACAGCGATCACAAGGCCATGATCACTGTGGTTTCGAAATAAACAACAACCCCGGATAGTTATATACTGTAAACGACCTATTTTTCGCGGGCTCAATATTTCGCGATTGAGGTCAAAGCAGAAGTTTTAGAATAATTCGTGAGTACTAACTTTCGCGACGCGGTGGGATCTCAATAAAGATTCCAATGTGTTTACATTTTACCGGAATTGTTGGTGGGACCTATTTTTCGCGAATTGTACCCGAATCGCAAAGTTCGCAAAAATAGGCCCTCGCGAAAATTAAGTCGTTTAGAGTGTATGTCTCATCCTTTAAATGTTCAAATAACCAATTACCCAATCGCACCTTAATCCTTACATTTATAAATACTTCATTCCCACCATAGTACAGCTTCGCTGGTACGTCTTCCTTCTTCACTAGAGTGGAAAGGCTGAAATTTTTTTTATTAGTCACGTCTTAAAAATGTTCCCTTGCAATTGAGTCCTAAAGTTTCCTGTGCATTTTGCTATTTAGGGATCATTGTTTAAAGTAAATGCGAGTGTTTGTCTTAATAAATCGTGCATAGATATATTTCTTTCTTTATTTGATATCGCGCGAGTACCTTGAAGGACCCCCCGAAAATAAAATATTTTCTGGGTATACGCCACTGTCTTGGATCCTTTGACTTGCACAATCTCTGTGCACTTTGATTATCTTCTTCCTCCGTCAAAGAATCCCTGATAGCAATCGATGCTTGAAGAGTTCTTAATTAATAAAGTTCTACCGCAGAGAGATGCGAAAACGCGCAACGTCGGCTTCCAATTCCGCAAGACAGCGACCCAATTTGTCGGTGAACGCTTTGTCGCGAACTTCGCTAGGGGTTCCCAGGCTGAATGAACTGGAGTCGAACTGGGCCCAGGGCAGGAGTGTCAAAGGCGGGGGTCGATCCCGTCCAACTCTCATTTATTTACATAATATATACAAGTAAGCTGGCCGAGAGTAGAGAGACGAGAGCCGGGTCGTAACGTTTATCAGCGCTTTTTAATATTTCCGATTTTCCCTAAATCCCGAGGTAGGGACATTTATATCGTCCGAAGGCAACCAATCCCCGTGGAGTGTGGTTGTTGCGACCCTTCTGTCCTACGTACCATCATATTGTCGCGCAAAGACGTAAGGCGATCTCAGGCACTGTCTCGCAAACATCCGGCAGCTCTCATCGTCCTCTCGCCGTGACCCGGTAGCTCGGGTAACCCTACCGCAACCCCTTCCAGCGTTCGGGCGGGTGAAAACTACACCACGAGTCTACCGGTCGGACGACTTCAGAGAACTCAGAGTTCGAAGAGGTGGATAGCGCACCTGTGGTAGCGTTAGATGACGGCAGTTCTGAGAAACTCGCTGCACACCGGTCGGAACGTTTTTGACAGAGACATTAATGCTTGAGTTCTCTTCCGCCGGATCACAGGTATGAATCGAACGTCGATTGTAACAACTTCAAAAATTACGGGTACCTCAATCGAGCTTCGTTAAACGCCGATTGCTGCGATGCTCAAAGAGCGAGCGCCTGTCCTGAGGGCAGGCGCCGAAGGTAAATTCGGTGTAACTGTCATCTTGCAGCTACTCCTATGTTCAAAACGACAGGCGACAGGCGACAGTGATTTGTCGTTGTCCGTGACAGGTCCCTTCTTTTTAGTACAACCTATAACTGTGTTCGTTTTCCCCTAACTAAACCGACAGCCATCCATCGTCACGCATAAACTAGTTACCTTGAGGTGTATGCTTCCTCGGCCATTCATAACTATAAACGATAGACATACATACGCTCAAAGATATACAGACGAGCAAATGCTAATGCGTGTGTTCATGCACACGCATCAGCCGACTTAGTTCAAAGGCGCCAGACGCACCAAGTTGCGGTTTGGAGTTTGAGATTGCTCCCGCGCGCGAGTTCTAAAGTATGAATGATTGAGAGCCTTGTCAGAAACACTGAGAGCCATGCCGAACATATCGGCCTTTCATTCTTTACAAGTGGTCAGAGTTCATATATATATAGCATTCGGTTCTGACTCTTTCGCAAATGGGGTAAAGCCGGCAGAGCGTCTACGTTCACTAAGGTGTATCGTTGAAGTATTGTACGTCTATAGCACAGCGCACAGGTTCGCTTCTTTCTATTTCTTATTTTCACCAGACAATATACTTCAGTCTGTTCTACTATTTGTCTGTTATACCTTTGACTAGAGGTAAGTTCAGGGTGGTTCTAAATTATTGTTGTGCTTTTGTAAATGGGTGAGCCCGGCCGAACGTGTTCGCTGAGGTGTATTGTTGAAGTATCGTTTGCGGAGCACAAAACACAGGATTGTTGCTGACAAAGGCATGGGCGCGAGCGCATGCCTTTGGATAGTGCCCTCTATGCGTGAGGCCACTATCCAAACAAAGCATTCTTCTGAGCCACGGCCGCTCACGCACCTGTGACTTTGTCGGCACTCTAGATACCTGCGCAGTGGACGATAGACACCTATCAATTCTACAATTCGTCGGTTACAACTTACTTCTGACCCGGAGTAAAAGCAGGGTGACTCTAGATTATAGTTGAGGTTTCCGTTAGCCTATATTTTCTGAGCTGAAAGAAAAAGCTAAATAATAGTGTTGACGATTGGGCTAGTTGGTCATTCATATTAGCGGAAAACAAACAGCGCAAGGACAAGGACAGAGTAGAAGGCGGTAGACACACACAGCGCTGTGTGTGTCTACCGCCTTCTACTCTGTCCTTGTCCTTGCGCTGTTTGTTTTCCGCTAATATAAATAATAATGCTGGGGAAAATGAAAGGTGAAAGTATCGCTCAAAAGGTTTTGCTACTGCGAAACAGAAAAAAAGAAATCCTTGGAGGACCCTTAAAGGGCCCCTGAAAAGAAAAAAAAAAGCTGTTTTTTTTTTTTAAACAGTCTGGTTGGGACACTTGTGTCAAAAAATGAATTTTACGCGGAAAAAAAAAAATTTAGAGCAATATTGACGGCGAGAGATTTATTTGAAATTTTGCACGTAAATTCCATGTCATTCAGCTCGGCGTCTCATTGGCAACGATGGTCATTCAAATCAGCTTCTCATGAGCCATTAGAATGAGTGACAGCTTAAGTGTTGGTTATAAAATCTTCGTGATCTCTTGAAATCGCCTTTTGAATTACATATGTGTAGGTTTAAGGAATAATCCATTGAATGAACGTCATAATTGTTTACAAACATTTTACAAAATCGTAACTTCCATTCGGATTCCACGACAAACAAATGCTTCGCCATCTTTTTCTGTCATGGTCGCCGTCCTATTACGCGTCTCGCGTACCTCGTGTACCTCGGGTGGTTTTATAGTTTTATCGCGTTTATATGTGAAGACCTCCTGAAGAGGGCTTGTTGCTTGTGTTCTAGTTAGTCACCGTAAGTACTTAGGAAGTCACGCGGGGTGACAGGTTTTTTTGTTTTTCTGCTCTTTGCGTGATTCGTGTGTCCGGTTGACCCCATCTTTTGTTTCTTTGCTGGCGCGCGCCAGGGACAATTTTTTTTTTGAGATGTTGTTTTTGTAAAGCGTTTATACTCCGTTTCACACTTAGCGTGCAACGCTGTCAAAGCTACTGGCGCGAGCGCGTGGCTTCATCTATGGTTTTGTTTCCGCGAGAACGCGTGCAAATGATCAAAAAGATCAAGCCCCATGCTCGCGCCAAAAGCTTTGACAGCGTTGCACGCTAAGTATGAAACAGAGTATAGTGAAGGCACGCGGCACCGCACTCAACGTTTAATAAAAAAAATCGGTTACCACTGCGTGTCCTCGCGGCGGCTTGAAGGGTCGTGCTGCTCAGACCAACTCGTCGAGGCACCCGCTTCGCCGCCTTCCGCGGCGAAGTAGGTGCCTCCTCGCGAGCGGTTGTCTCGCGGCGATCGGAGCGGACGCCTTCCGGCTGGCGAGGCATGTCCTCGTACGGGCGAAGGCCCAGCTGCTGGCAGAGTTGAAGCAACCGACGCTTCAGGTCGGGGTCCATCGCGACGACCAACGTTAGCGACGACTATGTACTGTGTGTACGACCAAGGTACGTGCAAGGTACGACGTGCGACCGGCAGACACATGCAGGGGCTGTGTTCCAAATCTTACCCAATTGGTCCGAGTTACTCCGGCGGATCGTATCACGTGACAGCACAGATTGAAAAAGCTGGACGCGGTTACGTTTTAGAACGCCAAGGGTACAAAACCCTCACCCTGGAGTAAGATCGAGTAAATTTTGGAACACGGCCAGGAAGTAGCAATAGCTCCCGTACACTCTCAGAAAAAAAGGTGTAATATTACACCCCTTGTCCCATATAGTACACCCCAAAACTTCAATTCGACGTACAGCGCCCCATAATCGAACAGGCGGCCCCAAAGTTTACGAGGAGCTTGATAGCCGTGTGGTACAACTTATAAAGATAGCTGATGTACGTATTATTGACTACAGAAAAGATTATCTGAGTTTTCTTCGCCGTAATGCAAAAGCTCCGTGTTTTCTTTCTTTGGTCTTTGATACGTACTTCAACAATTTAATAAGTTATATCGCACCGTTATCAAGCCCCTGGTAAAATTTGGTGCCGTCTGTTCGACTGTAGGGCGCTGTACGTCGAAATGAAGTTTTGGGGTGTATTATATGGGACAAAAGGATGTAAGGTGATACCCTTTTTTTTAGAGTGTACGGGGCGCAGCCAAACCAGGCAAGCAGCCAAGCCGATCCACTACGAAGAGGCGGGGAGCAGTGTTGTGCACGTTCCTCAAAAAAAAAAAAAAAAAAAAAGGAACGAAAGCTCGTTTCTCGTTCCTTCTGATTATTGGAACGCGTTCCCATTACAAGTTCCATCTGTGAGAAAGGAACTCGTTCCCGTTACCGTCAAAAAAAAATGGAACGTATCGTTACATATACGTTACATTTGTATTTTGCTGATTAGCATATTTAGTTATATCAAGCAAAGTTAGTCTTTTGTTTTGAGATCTATCCCATTAATGGCCACATACAAATTTGAATGCCGGGATGGAAGGGCACCAGGAGAGGAAAACAAGCTGGTTTCATTTGTTGATATAAGTTCACCTTTAAAAATCTCAGCTTTTATTTATATTCATGATTGTGGTGGGCAATTCAGACGAGCCAAATGTATTGTTATTTGATTTTGCACAAGCATTTTACTACAATCTCACAGGTTTCAATCTAACAAAGTCCCTTGCTCGAACTGGACCACAGTTTCTCCTCAATGCTGCTGCTGTCCGCAAGACGAGCAAGTGAAGTAGAGGGTAGGGCTTTTGGAAGGTCAGTCTTGAAAACTACGAGTCCTTCTTCGTGAAGGTTGGATTCGTTGTCCAGTTTGAAGGTGGGGAACAAAGGGAAAAGAAATAAAGGTTACTTTTTGGTTATCTTGGTCGGGATCCAAGGGTGCGTTCGATGCATGATCACCTGTACTTTTGTTGTAACTGTAGTTCTCTTTGTGTAAGTTCGGTGATGGCTGTAGTCGGCCTTAGATTTCTGGGTGTATGAGGATTCGTGGAAGCAAAGAAAGTAGCCAAGTTTGAAACGTCCCTCTTTCTGTGTTTTTTTCTTCCTTCGACTAAACGTTTTGCTTTTTATACCGCAAACTCGGGCACTGGAAAACAGTCAATGTCCGCTAGCCATTCTGCACCCGACAGTTACCAAGCGAGGACTACATAAAAGAAACCCGAAGATAGGTAACCAAACATTTAATGAAATCTTGCTCTTCGTAAAAATATTCTTTTTTATACTTTTAAATTTTACCTTTTTTTAAATAAAATAAAGATTACCCCACTGGATGAAAAAGGAACGCCGTTCCTTTTTCCGTTCTAGTAAAAATGTAACGCGTCCCGTTCCAGTTCCACCGATGCAAAATGAAACGGTGGCGTTCCTTCGTTCCTTCTAAAAGGAACGCGTTCCAGGAACGCCGTTCCTTGGAACGCCGTTCCTTGGAACGCCGTTCCGTACATCACTGACGGGGCGTACCCCTCCTCCACGCGCCCGAAATGCCGAGAGACAAAACAAGTGGAAAGGAGTTGACTACCGACTAAATTGCGTCTGGCGCAGTCAATATTGCTCTAAAAAAATGTACTTTTTTTTTTCGCGTAAAATTTATTTTTTGACACGCGTGACCCAACCAGACTGTTAAAAAAAACATTTTTTTTTTCTTTTGAGGGGCTTTTTAAGCTTCGTGTCTAAGAGCGAAACGCTACAAGCGTACTTCCGTGGCCTAGTCGGTACTACGGTAGCGTGTCTGGCTCGAAACCGTATGGTCGTGGGTTGGAATCCCATCTACAGTTCTTCGAATTTTCCTTCAAGAATTATAACTTACTTTATAAAGAGAAACTATATGACACTTGCGCCTTGCGGCGACCTTTAATTCGCATCGCATACAATGTTTTAATCACTTTCATTCCAGCGTGACTTCACGTGAGCGTTGTGGGTTGTTTGAAATTCCCATGCGAAGTCATGTTCTATGACCCTGTGGACCAAACAGAATTTTCGCGTCACGCCATTGACGCCGGCTTCTCTGCGGCACGAGCTTCTTAACGCTGTCGCGTTAAGAAAGCTCGTCTAGCTGAAGCTTCAAGAAAGAAATGAAACACCTTTTCCGGGAATTGATCCAAAGTTTGCGATGTGCTCGGAACTCTAGTTTCATCTCGGTGTACAACACTGCCGGTATCTTGGAAAATGCTCTAAGATATATTGCATAGTATTTTCAGAAGATTAATAACCCTTTCCGTACTGCGTTTGGTAGCAGTATTTTTTTTTTTTTCATAAACAAATTTGGTGGATCCATCCGGTACCTCCGATAACGATACCCGATAAAGATACCATGGATGCGCAAAATCGTCGGCGGAGTATCTGGTACCGTCATCGGAAAGATCTACTATAACTCTACATTAACAGACGCTGTCCCGATAAACCGAAGTATGCATATTTCTTTCCTATTGGGGAGGAGGTCAGACTGGTGGCGCCCCAAGCGGTTAATTTTAGATCTACACGGATGGGGACAACAAATAAGAATGACTCAGCGCTCGGCTGACGCAACCGAATGCTGGGTCGGCGTTCGGCTGCACCATGGGTGACCAAACTGCGGCTCTTTGCTGGTCCAAGTGCTGCTCGCGGATCCCTTGTAAGGGAACACCCCCCCTCCCTTCGCCCCTTTCCGCGTCCCCCCCCCCCCCCCCAAAAAAAAAAAGAAAAAAAAAAGAAAGGATTTCAGAATACAGCACACTGCAGCTTGCAGTTTGACAGCCTTGTACTCCCATACGTACAGTCGCACAGCCTTGTGCCAAATACGTACAGTCAGACTCTGAACAAAAGTTAAGTTTGCCCCCCCCCCCCCCCCCCCCTTCCCCCCGCGGCTGTTAGAAGTTCCGTGGTTTTGTTTGCGGCTCTGAGGCCAGGCCAGCCTGGCCACCCCTGGGCTGGACCGTCGTCCCGAGGTAAACTTCCTAGATAACAGGCAGTTTTAGTAGACCGTTTCCGCAGCCCGCTAAGCACGCGCATAGCGCTCCGTAGTCCACCACGAGACCTTGAACTATGCAGACAAGGCTGGCGGCACGCATGCGCAGCTGCGGCGTTTTCTTTCCGTATATCGATACGAAGGAGAAAAACAATCTGCTACAACTCCCTAATAGGGAGTTTGCGTACACCGCGTTCCCCCTCCGCTATGCCATCCTCAACGAAGAAGTCGCTTCTGCACCTGCGCGTCGATGGCCTTCACAAGAGAGTTCCGGGTATCCTAGCGGGTTGCGGAGAGCGCTGCGGGACGGCGAAAACCGTCTACGAAAACTTCCTAATAGCTTACTACAAGTAGCCACATTCTTTGGAGCGCCAACTGCGTGATGGTGCAGGTTTTAGAAAGCGAATGGCGGCGCACAGCAGAAGATTGAACTCGTTGACGCCATTTCGTTCCAGCGGACTGTGCTTTGTCATTTGTTTTGGTTGTTTTTACTTGTTAAAGGAAGCATCAAGGGACTTTAGATTGAGGGGGAGAAGGGGCTCTTTCGTTACCACTCCGGCCTGCATTAATAACGCCGCATATACGGTGCAAATGTCCGGCACGTTAAGCTCACATTCTCCGACGACTGCTTTCGGGAGAGATGCGGCACTAACAATAAACGTTACATCGTTTATTGTTAGTATTTGTACGTTCACTGTGCTTTGCGCTCTACTGAAGAAGATAACGTAAACATTATGACGTGAACACGCCCCAAGGTCTGTGGGTCAGTCCACACACCTTGTGTTGGGTAAACGCCAAAGTGTGGGGACAACAGACGGGTCAGAGCGCCCTCTGTAGTTCCATCTCCTCGCCAATAGTTATGTGTTGTTATTCTATTAGTAGCGTTATTCCGTTATATCTGGTCTCAAAACATAGGCCACGAAAACACCGACGCTCATGTAGAATAAACACGTGCACTTCAAGACACTGCTAGTGAGAAACAGAACAGCGGCGTATATTTTTTTTATTAATACAAAGTAGTGATTACGAGTACACAAAACGTTACGGGCCCCAAGCTGGCGCCTCAGACAACTGAGCTTCGACAGAGTACTTTTAATGGCAGCCTATCAGACGGAACCGAGCATATAGCCGCAGTCAAAACTTTCAAAATTTCCCACACTTAAGGTGACCCGGGAAAAAACAGGAAAAGAAGTTGGGGCTCCAATCCACGCTGTGAAGGTGGTTGGTCAGCGAAGCTGTAGTTCCACCTGCAACGATTGCCTACTGCACTATACGAAATGCCGCCGCCGGTCGCAGCCCGCCGCTGCTGGTCGTATTGCCGTTTCTTTCCCTTTGACGCTCCTAGTATTCACGCTGCTCCTCGGGAGTCCTAACTCTGCGTGGCGTATTCATCGCGGTGCTGCAGCAACAATGAAATCGGTTGCTATACTGCGTTTCATCTTACGTTTAAGGGCAGCGGATGTTACGAGCCATCGGAGGCCGTGTAAGTTTCACGTGACCTTACGAGAGATGGCACAACGACGCTCGGAAATCGTATCACTGGCCACGTCCACAGAACGGGATTGGTTTATGTTATGTTCAACGCTACGTTGTCGGTGAACATACATAAATTCGCGCAATATTATATTTGTCAGAAAATACATAGAAAAAGGGCGCCCCATGCGTCTGGCTCCGGGCCGCTCCAAACCTCAAGTGTTCAGTGCTCTCACGAGCGCCGATCCCTCAAGGAGCATGTTCTCCGAAGCCAGCGGATGTTCTTTTTGCATCATAGGGAGAAAACAATCTTGAACGTAACCCGAGCTGCACCAGCTGTGAGCGCTCTCGTCCGTTCTCCGCGTTTTCGTTCTTGGGATGCGCGTTGGCATAAGCCCTCAACACAGGTACATCACTCACAGACACAACACCTTGCCTCTTCTTTAGACGGCTTCTCGGGTTGTGCTGCTCCATACCGATCCGGGGGTCGCGTGTGTCGTTGCGGTCTGGGTGTCAAACGTGTCGCAGGTGGCCCTGCTGTGTTGTCGTCAGTTGCTGTACTGCTGGTGCAGGGTTGTGTTGTCTCGTCTGTCATTGGAATGACCAAAGATTCTGCGGATGTAGACGGCAGGCAGCAATCCTCTTCGGGTATCGCCGCTTCACTTTTTCGCATGTAGTCAGTGTGGCGCCTCAGTATTCCGCCGTTCGTCTTTACAAGCCATGAACGATTACCAAGCCTTTCTGTAACGATTCCAGGTATCCAGGATGGTTTCCCTGAAAAGTTTCTCACGAAGACAGTACGGTCAATTGCAATGCCTCGTGAACTCTCCGAATGTTCCTTAAGCTTTTCACCTTGCTGGTCACTTGGCTTCAAGCGAGTTATGGCGGTCTGCAGTTCACGGCAAAACATCAACATTGCTGGGGTCTTGTTCGTTACTGAACTGTCCGTGGTATGCTGCTTTAGCAGGAACCGTGACAGCCTGCATTGCAGCGTTTCAGCCTGATTTTTGGTCAGTGCTTGTTTCGTCTCGTCCACCATCCTCTATGCTTGACCGTTCCTACCTGGATGGTTCGGGGCGCTGGTGACGTGTTTAATCCCGTTGTTCTTAAAGAGCTGCTGAGTTTCCTGAGAAACGAAAGAAGTCGCGTTGTCCGTTACGACCTTCTGTGGCACTCCAAAGGTTGCATAGATATTTCGCAGTTCTTGAATTAATGACGACGACTGTATGTTCGTCATTTGGCGTACTTCGAGCCACTCGCTGTAGGAGTCAACCACAATCAACAACATCCTTCCTTCGAGTGGTCCAGCGAAGTCCAGGTGAAGTACTTCCCAGGGTCCTGTTGCTCGATGCCACTCCGGAGAAGTTGCGCTGGGTGGTGCTCGCTGGTGTTGTTGACATAGGGTGCACGTGTTTGCCGTGTATTCGAGGTCTTTGTCCAGTCCGGGCCACCAGAAGTACCCGCGAGCGCATGCTTTCATAGCAACAAGGCCTCTGTGGCCGGCATGCGCAAGCGTCAAAGTGTCTGGTTGTGCTGCTCTGGGGATGATGACCCTAGAACCACGAATTAGGCAACCCTGTTTGTTGATAATTCCGTGAATATCCTAGAGTAGGGGATAAATTTATCCCTTTTTAACTTATGGAGTGTACCTTGTTGGACAGCCTTGTATATCTGCGACAGCACTGGGTCCTGTTGAGTAAGTTCTGCGATTCGCTGCAATGACGGTTGCGGAACCGAGTTGCGTGCCAAGATGAGTACATCTCCGGGTGGCCGAGGTTCATCCTCATTTTCTATGAGTGATGTGCCTGTGTTTAGGGTACACCGTGTTTTAGGGCTTATGCCAACACGCATCCAAAGAACGAGAACGCGGAGAACGGACGAGCGCACACACAGCTGGTGCAGCTCGGGTTGCGTTCAAGGTTGTTTTCATCCTATGATGCAAAAATAACATCTGCTGGCTTCGCAGAACGTGCTCCTCGGGGGATTGGCGCTTGTGAGAACACCGAACACTTGAGGCTTGGAGCGGCCCGGAGCCAGACGCACCGCGCCCTTTTTCTATGTATTTTCTGGCATATATAACGTTGAACATAACAGTTAAGATAGCTCGCAGCATTCGCTGCGTCCGGACGTAAGGTCGCACGGGGTATAGGATGGTTCTTCTTTTATATATGAAAGGCTGGTGACGTCCCTCCCCACGTCTAAGCTGCCGTCGCCGCGGCAGCAGGCGCCGTGATCATCCAATATGCGGTTCGCACTTCACATGGGAGCTTCGAATGACGTCAACCCCTTTCGAAGCCGCTGCAAACCTAATCTTTACAGTTCTTTACCGGAACGCATGGAAGGATGTCCCTACTGGCCACAGGTGCCTGATCATGCATCATGTGATTTTGATGCTTGTTTAGTGGTTTTATTTATTGAAACGGATACTGAGCAGTATGCTGTACGCCATGATTTCAAAAGGAGATATGCTGTTATGCCTTCAGTTGTTCGCGGGGAGTTCTTTGCTTTACAAAGACGACACAAAAATTTCCTTGGCTGGTATAGGAATACAGTTGCGCTGTATACAATTTTTCGAGATTACGCGCTGTCAGCGGCGGACGTCAGGGGTTGCGAAAAACATACTTATTAGTATAAAAAAAAAAAACCCCGGAAGGCCGGCGATGTGAAAGCGCGGATAACGATTTTGCGTATCTGTCCTTGCGCCTGCTGCACGTATGGTACCTTTAGAGCAGCCCCGCTCCTTCCAAGTGCTCCAAGCCGTCCTAAAATTGACTTTATATAGGTAGTTTTAATGACGCTCACCCAGCTTTCAATAACTAGTCAATTTTAGGTAACCATTTTGTTACTACGTGTTTTTTAATCCCTGTTCTCCTCAGTGGTTGTCTGTTTGTTTCCGAGAAGATATTATTTAATACCCGAACCTTTTAAGCCTGGGTCACTGCTCATACATGATACCAAAAACAGACTGCAGACACGAGTCACGGCAATATCCGTGCTTCGAATGCCGCGTGCCAAGTTATCTCCTTGAACTCATTGCCATGCGGCATTCGAAGCACGAATCTTGCTGTGACTCGTGTTCGAATCTGTATGCAGGAGGCTTTTGTATGATGAACAAGTGGTGTCACCCCGGCTTTAGGGATGTATATCTCATCATCTTCTTTAGATTAAAAAATATATATATATATATATATATTCACCACCGCAGGGGAAAAAAAAAAAAAGAGGCCGCGGGGTTGGCACATTACTCTCCCACACTATGTTGTGTGTTAAGTAGTTGAGAAAAATATAAACGTTTGTGAGCTAGCTTCGTGTTATTCCTCCGTAATTTACACCCAGCATAAACCCAGGCCTTATGATTATTATTATTTCTTTGTTCGTATATTCTCTATTAAAATTTTTCTATAGGAAGAGCAAACGCGGTGTAATTCTGGAATCTTTGTTTATCAGGAGCCCTAGCCGAAGTTTACGAAGCGCGCCGACTGGATTCTTACGACAATGACGCCCCGCTTTTTCCGCTCAAATTCAAACGGCGTGCTCAGCGAACTTTCGGCTCAAACTTTGTGTTTGACGAGACGAAGCGCGAATAAATTATTGACAACCCATCATTAATTAAAATTCGACTCCCTCGCACCAAACTCATCGTTTAGAAACAGGCGTGTTTACCCATTAGATTAGTGGGTGCCCGCGCATGCGCAGGAACCAGTTTTTTTTTTTTTTTTTTTATATAACTTTTGCGCATGCTCAGCTTTCGACCGCCCTCCGCAGGAGGCGTCCGCCATTAAATTGCTTTCAATGATTTGTGATGGACACTCTCTACAATCTAGGCTCTCTCCCCACGCGCAAAGGGCGGGTGATGAAAGGGAGGTGGTTGATAGATTCGGCCCCATTGTCCATAGGATAACTTTTTCTGAAGCTTGAACCGATAAACAACTTGCGTTTTGTGTGTCTGTGTTTTTACCTTGCGGTGAATTAGCACGGCTGGCGCAATGTGTTTTTGCTAATTCGTGCTTTATCTTATGTATATGAAAATTATGTGACGATTTTGGGAGGCTCTATTCATCCTCCCCCTGCATTAACGTATGGGGCGCTGCGAGGTACCCGGAAATAAATATATACTGCGGAGGAGTGTAATGAGCGATTTTTGCATCTTTTGCAATTTTAACTTTAACAACGATAGTTTAGAGACATACAAAATCAACTCGTCCTGTTTCCAATTGCAGTCAGATTATTGTACTTCCTGATTCACCATGAAGGCATCTGTACTCGCAATGTTGGTTCTCGTCAGTGGTAAGTTGCACACAAACTTTGCAATGATAATAAAAAACACTGCCACTTGAAAATGACATAAAAATGCACTACTTCAAATATTGCAGGATTTGTAAGCTACTGCTCCAGTCAATCTTGTGAGTGTTAAAGTTTTGAAGTTAATATTTATATTTTTTTTTATTTGTTGCTATGATTTTGCTTTTACATTTTAGGACTCGCTAGACCAGGAGTGGCCAGGCTGACCCGGCCTAAGAGCCGCAAACAGAACCACGAAACTTCTAAGAGCGGCGGGGGGGGGGGGGGGGGGGGGGGGCAAACTTTTGTTTAGGGCTAAAAAAAATCTCGGACTACTTCTAATTTGTCCGAGGCAAAAGCGGTCCAACTGTACGTAAGGTAGCAGTTGCACAAGACTAACAAACCGCAAGCTGTCTTTCGATATCAAAACGCGTTCCATTCCTCTACTTGGGGAAGTATTCCTATGACCGGGAGGGAGGCGAGGAAGTGGAAGAGGGGGGGGGGGGGTAACACGTGAAGAGCCGCAGCTTGGCCGCCCCTGCTCTAGAGCTTATTGCAATAGTTTCAAAAGGGTATACACCCGGAAGGCCACATTAAAAGCACATTACAAAACAGGCAATTCAACAAAAGTCTTCGAACTATACTTTTCCAAAAGCTATTAGAGACCATAATTTTTGTGCCCAGTCCTAAAATCATTTACCAAAAACACAAAAAGTGATTCATGAATATCTCAAAGCCCGCTAGCATTCAGAAAGTGTTTAAATCGTCTTAGCCTCTATTTGTAACCGTCGTCATTACTGTAATTTCGTCATTACCTATAAACTGAACACTTAAAACGCCAATTTGTTCTGTGTTTCAGGAGAAACCTTAAATTGTCTTCATTTGGCCTCCAGGATCACGAATATCGAGATTATGTTACAATTGTGTGCACGGAAGCTGCAGAAAATCATTTTTAAAGTCCGAGTGTCCTTCCCGGAGTGTGACGTCCTATTAAGGGTTTTCAGAATCTCCGGTTTTGCGCAACTTGAGCGCCTATAAAGCGATGCACGCGCACTCTTGCTCTTCACAAGAGGAACAAAAAAGACGTCACGACAGCTGCCAGTGCGGGGAAATATACTTGGCGCTGCCCACACGAGCGACACGCGCTTGGTGGCCGCAGTGTTCTCGTATGACGTAACAACTAGTTGGATGTCTTGCGTGTTATCTGCGTTTAGTTATATCTTCGGGAAGGACGAATGTGATATTCGGATTCACGGGACAAAAATACTTTAGAGTTCACCTCTAACTCAACTTTAATGACACTTTTCATCTTTTCTTATCTAAGCCTCATAAGCACCTGGAAAAGTCAGCCGCCAAATAATTGACATCCCTCAACAGGAAACAAAAAAACAAATCAGAGATATAATGGTCAAGCGCCTTGTACGTATGATAAAAAAAAAAAAAACTTCTGGGTAGAGGTGCTACCTCCTCACAGATGCCACTACATAACACGCTGAAGACACTTAAACTACTTAAATGTAGGAATGCGAAAGCATTTAACACCCGCGGGTGAAATGTTTTCGCTTTATTTTATGTTTCGGTAGGCGACATCAAGCTCCGCCACCACGCAGGCGCGCCGCCCCCGCCGTCTTCACAGCTTCCGTGACGAAGCAACCGCGTTGCTGTGCTTTTCTTTGTGTTTTATTTCTGAGGCGCGTCCGTTTAGACCTTGAGCGGCGCGTGCTCTATGACATACTTTTATGCCCATCTTTTGGGCACAACACCGACACTTTTTCGCGTACTGTGGCATATAAGGCTTTCGCCTTTAAAGACAATCACTGAAATTGATCTTCTGCAGGGCGGAGCAAACAGCTTGGGGTTGCCGGTTGCCCGGGAGATCCTCTTACTTGTCATCTGTCCTGCCTTCAAGTTGGCAATTCGAGCGATAAAGGCGTTTGCGACGATGACACATGCACATGTAAATACAAATTTCAATTACTCGCAAAAACAAATATTCCTACAGATTCTTTGCTAGATAACTAATTAGAGAGATTACAGTGGGCATGTATAGTGTGTGAGTTTAAAATGTGTGCCATAAAAGTCAACGTGCACCCACAAAAGCCGCGGAGCAATCTCTGTGTCAGTGGGATACAGGCGCACCTCACGAAGTAACGATTACACCAGTGCAAGCCATTACAGCGAGCGTTCACGTAGAAAATCGACCGGATGGGAAATCAAAACCGAAGTTAAAGGGACCATGCAACGGTATTAACGTATCAAGAATTCGGGGCCTATAATTTTTAACCTGTATTCCAAGGTTAAATAAAACACTTTACTTCCCCCGAAATATGGCTATTCCACTAACTACTTGAAAATATTAAAACTGTGTTTTTCCGGCCTGCAGTCACACGGTCATCGAACCTAGAGGGAGCGACCGGCGTGACTTTGGCGTGACGTTGGCGTGAAGTCAAATGGGTATCGTGTAATACAATGTCAAGTTGTGCAATCACCTTCTTAACATCAGACTAATTGTTAGTAATCTTGTCATGTCGACATAAACAAATGTGTCGAAAGTGTCGTATCATCCACACAATTTTACTACCCGTAGTTTGTGAGGCGTCATCCATCGCAGGTCAAAAAAACCATCTCTGCTCCGCGGCTGTGCCTGGCGTGTGAAACAAGCAAAGGAGATGCCTGCACTTCTGTTGCTTTCGTTTTCTAGTCTTTAGATTGACTGCGTTCCACCGCAGTGCACGTCGCCAATATAGGCCTAGCGGGTGCACGTTGTTGCTTTGTGTCCGAAACGTTCTTCGGGCAGCCTTCACCTACAGGATCGGGGAAGAATCAACGGGTATCACATTGCACTCCGTGATCAACTTCTCCGATCTGAGCGGAGTGGGGATCGGAACAATGGACACCGGACTATAGTCGGATGCAACCTAAGGACAATCTTTTAGCTCCACCCACAAGCGCATTGCGCCCATCTGAAGTGCCTCCGCCGTCGAGAAAGTAGTTCGCTAGCAACGTTGCTTTTTCTTCCTCCAGGAAACCTGTCTTAAACTACTACAATATTTATTTAATTCATTCAGGACATTTAAATAAGTTAGAATACGTTTTTGTCAACGAAATAGCTGTTTAGTAAAGAAAGAAAGAAATTCATGTCTAATGTACCGTCTTCCCAATTTATTTTCTGTCCAAGATACTGTCTAACATACCGTCTAACATACCTCTCAGCAGTGCTAAGCCTCGCGCCCGCTTCGAAATTTTGGTTGGCGATAGCGTCGCTGGATTCTCACGTTGTCGCGCAAAAACTGCTGCAAACGCAAGCCGATACCATCAAGATTTCGTGGCGTAACCTCGGGCACGTAAAACACGGTGCAAAAAAGCAGAATAATTGTCACGAGAAACTATAGCATCGCGTTGCTAAGGCCAGCAGCCATGTTGAGCTTTTTTTTTTCAAAAGGATCGCGATTGGTCCACAGAATCGTGACGTCATGAAAACAGTTGGCTGGCGTTTCTCGGCGTAGGATTACATTTTCCTCTGAGAGGCATTTCCGGTTTTTTCTTAGCTTGCAACCGACTATAGTAGTGCTCTGCGTCATGCTCAGATTATTTCGAAGGCAATCTCAGCTACTTTCGCGCAAGAAGTGTGCTTCGCGATGCTTGGAAGATATTGAAAGATGTCCGTTTGAGACTCGAGGTGGTTTCATAGTTTCGGTTGCCTCTCAAGGAGTTGTCCCGCTCATTGTCGCCTCGCTCCCGTTTCGTCGGGTTGCCCGAGTAGGGAACGAGTCCAGGGAACTCGCTATAAACGTGTGTCTCACGCTCGATCTCGCTCAACCCATCACTTCAATACGCCATCTTGGTCATTGGAGGATGAAAAAGAAGGAAGGGAAGAGAGTTTAGACTCCCTGCAGCGAAACCGGAGAAGCTCTCAGCGTGACCGGAAACTTTCCTCTTCATTGGACTTCACAACCGCCTGACAGCCACATTACCTGGAAGGCGGTGTACAAGTTAAAACTGGTCGGAGTGGGCTGCCTCGGCCACATTATTCAATCTACTGTTATTTTGAAATAAAAACAAACTATAGCAGGCATCAAAAAACTATCTTTTTTTAAAATATTTGACAGGTGGTAGGGACTAAGTCCCACACCTATCAACCAGAAGTTCGAAAATTGTTACACACCCCTTTTAATCCTGCCGCGAAGGTCTTCGCTCACCATGCACCCCAATTGTGGCACTCTAAACGCAAAACAGGCAATGTTTAAAAGGAAATAAATTATTACAAATCGGCCCTTGGTGATGCCCCTCAAGATTCGATGGCATATGTCTTCTAGGCTTTAGTCTCTAGGGTCATCGTCGCTCTGCGGAAGCTCAGTCCACGTGTGTAGATAATCTAGACTTGAAGGCGACTGGGAGGCTTTTGGCAGATTCGACAAACGTAGAGTTGACCACGTTGTGCTAGGTGCGGTGTTTAAAAGTGAAAACACTGTTCGAGGACACCCTATGGTCGTTGAATGCTCAAGGAACAGGCACCGTACAGCTATATACCTTGGCTGTTAATCAAGGAAGCACGTAGGTTCCGCGTGTGTAGGAGCGACGTAAATCTAATTATAATTTTTGTTTGTATTTCTACCGTAAACCATGCACGTTGAAGGTGCTCCATTTTTTTTTTATACGCGCAAACCGTAGTAATTCTTGGCATAAAGTTTTTCAGAGGGCGTTAAGGTTTAAAGTTTTTTTTCTTTACCGAGTGGATAATTTGGTGGTTTATACAGCAGACCCATGCACATAACTTAGTTTTCGACATTATGCATGCATTAATTTTTTTTTTTTTTAAGGTTTCGCGCTTGGAAGAGAGACAATAAAGCAGTTAAATCTGCCTATTCACGCTCTCGTTTCACTTCAAAAGCTATGGAATCAATGCTCCGCGAATCTGAGGGAGAGGAGGCGACGAGAGCGTGTGGGGACGTCAGCACGCCGAGCTCTGGTTGGAATCATTAATAGGTAGGCCTAACACAAGCTGCCTTTGTCTCCAATGCACTCGTCGAACGAGTTCGAAAGCGAGATCCAAACGACGGACGCCGGCGTTCCGCCTCCTAACGCATTCGACGAGTGCACTGGAGACAGAGGCAGCTAGCTTCAGGTCTACCCACTAATCGTTCCAATCAGAGCTCTGCATTCTGATGTCCCCTCGCACTCCCGTCTCCTCCTCTCCCTCACTCTTTCTGCGATCAAGCTTTCATATTTGAGGGACAGACCGAGACAGAATTGAAGGCACCGATTTGTTAGGGACGTTTATTTTCCAAAATGGATTTCTCGTTGGAAACTGAATTCTATACTCCAGCCACTGACGCTTCAGAAACGCCGGGCTTGGGGAGTTCCCACCATCTTATCATCTCTTCACAGCCAATCAAACTACGGCACTGGCCGATAATCACGTCAGAAAACAAAACAGGAAGCACTGAGCGTCAACATAATCAACGACATCCGGCGTGTCTTAACCTCTCAGTGCCTATAGCAATATGCGAAATGCCGTCTTTGAGTTTACTCTCGTGCAGAACACGGAGACCGCCAATGACGTAGAACGATACAGGCCTTCGAGCGTACGGCGTTACTCGGAATGCTATTAGTTTACAGAGAGAAGGCAATTTGTGCAGGGGCGATGGACACGGCGTTCGATCTGCCCATGGTCCCTGCGGACATGCGTTCTTTGTATGCCAATAACCTTCTCGGCGTCCGTCATTCACTCATATATCCTTTAATATTTGCCGTGATGGGCCTTCCTTGTGTTTTGCATAAAAGTAAACTCACAATCTATTTTATTTCAGAGTGTAATGTGAAGTGTATATTTAACGCTTCTGTTCCGTGTGAGTTTAATTATGGCAAACCATATATAGATTTTCTAGTCTTTAATTAAGAAACACAGGGCGTGTCTTCTTATGTCGCCGCTTGATGCTTCGCAGGAAATACGCAATTTCGTTAAACGGGAAACAACAATCAGGCGATCGGGACTCGCCGCATTTTGTTTTCTTTAAGCTGAGTAGAAGTCTTCAAAAATAATTTCTGAAAAGGCTTATTTCGGTTTTTTTAATGGTCCTGAAGTGTTAGCCGGTTACTGCCTTTTCAATGCACTCATATTCTGAAATTGGAAAGTGTCATGATTTATCTGTAAGAAGGTATACAAGATGTAAGTACTGATGCTGATCTCTCACTTTCTAGGTATCCATGTGGGTTGCCCGAATAATCCCCAGGGATGCCAATATGTGTGCTCCAAAAACGAAGTTAGCAAACGCTACAGATGCGGCGGCTACAAGAACCAATTCTGTAGATGCTTTGAATAGTGATATCTCATCAACAATTGACGGGCAATGTGCAATATTAGTACAACTGCAAGAGTGCTTTCCCCATACAGGAGGGGACCCCATCTTTTCCTGCAGTGCTGGTCGAAGTTTATCATTTTATTCAGCTTGACGGGAGGGATTACCTAAAACATTACGTCGACAAAAATAAAGTTGCGCAACTACAATCTGTACCTGCGGGGTCCAAAATATAAAAACCGGCTCGAGTCAACTTCGTACCATTATTGCATGTAGCCCCTCAAAGTCTTCATGCAGGCGTGGCCTGTAATGAAAAAGAAAATGAATAAAACGTACAATTCTTCACGAAATCAGTTTCTTGCGATTATTCTTCGTTTCAAGGTGGTTAAATATTTAGAATATGCACACGATGCAAGACACGCGCCCTACTCACGATCTCCCAAATTGGCGCCTCCTAGAAGCTCTTTAGTGGAACTGTCTATGGGCGTCCAGTAATAACCAGGAGGCTCCACTACTCGTTGAAGAACTGGGCCGTTTCACGCCATGTTTTGGCACTTTTTGGGCGGTTACCCGCTCTCCACCCCATGCTTACACCAGTGTGATGAGAGCATCTGGCCACTCAGTTGTTCGTTGGTTGCAAGTTAAGGCCATATGTCGGAATTGGTTGTCACTGCTGCGCCGGTTGCTATACTCCCGTCACGTGGCATTGCGTTTATCTTGGAACTTTCGTGCTGGAAGCCCGTACCCAGTACGACAGAACCTGAAAATATCTGGAATTGTCACCAAAAAGAAAAGGTTCCAGTTCGAAATGTTTTAACTTTCGAATCCCTCAGACGTACAAATACGCGAAGCAGGCAGCTTCGAAGTTTTAGAAAGTTCGTGTTCGACGGTTTCCTATACCATCAAAGTTCAAGTGGCAAACATTCGGAAAATCCGAAGATTGTTCTAGTTCAGAAGCTGAAAGTTCATTCTAAAACTTTAAGAGCTTATCTTAAAAAATTGCTATTTGAGTTCCTCCGATCTACGGAGAATTTTTACACCTGGGTCCCTGCTACACAAATGTTTGTTTTGCCTGTAAATTTTGTCACAGTGCTAACACCAGCGGCCTTGAGCGTCATCAACAAACACCATCAGAATCTTTGTTGTGGCGAGCAGTATGTTTTACTTGTGGTACGCGTGATAATTATAGTCATTGTTAAAGAATGAGATTCGCCCTGTATGTCATTTTTTACTGTCTCAAGTAAAAGTGACATACCCAAGTTCAGAAAAACAAATTCGCAGCTCCTTCCTGGCTAAAATCGCCATATCCTCGATAGTAACGCAGCGAAGATCAGCACTGTAAAATTGTTATAACGAAAATCGCGGAACAAACTCTTGGTGCATATATGTGCTGCTGCTACATTAGTTATTTTTCTATTTCTGTCATTGAAAGATATATCGTTTAATGATGTAAAAGCCTGATATACTGTGCCCTAAAGCAAAAAGAGGAGGCATCCTTTTTTCTATGGGCTTTTGATCGTAGTTTGGTATTAGGTGCCTGCCATTTTGCTTCAAATTTGTCAACAACTGGCGTCGAATCCAGCAATAAAGTCTAATAATACCGTTCAAAGTAAAAAAACAAAACAGGCCCATTCTTTATTAATCTGATAAACCATTGGACCACTATGACCGGGGGACCACTATAAGCTGTGCCGTGGGTGCATTTTGTGTGCGTTATGATTTGTTACGCTGTGTTTATTTATATTATTTTTATTTATTTATTTGTTTCAAATACCCTCAAGGTAATTACATCAAAGATGGGAGAGAGCTGTAAAATATTAACCTTAAAGTGCATATATTAATAATAGCACGTTTAAACAAAACAATATCAGTGATGTTGGCATGAAGGTGGGAAGGTAGTTCCAGTCTATCGATGTTTGAGGCACGAAATACTCTTGAAATTGTGAAGTCCTACAATTTGGAATACCAACCTCATGGACATGATCTATGTTAGCCGGTATGTAGAGTGGTGGAGTAATTAGTTTATAACGAACGGTGATATTTTGATTATATATTTTATGAAAAAGACACAAACGAGTGATTTTTCTGCGGTGAATTAGTAACGGCAAACCTAAAGTGTTTTTTCATGGCAGAAACGCTGGCAGTGCAATAATAGTCGATATGAAACAAGCTGAGGGGTTTATAATGAATTCAATAAGAACAATTAGTGAAGAGTGTGAGGGGTCCCACACAGCAGCAGCATATTCTAATTTTGGACTGATTATGGTTTTGTAAACTTTAACGGAAGATAGAAGCAGAAGGAAATTTATTTTTAAATGTCCTAGCATACGGTTGGCACTGTTAGATATGTATTTAATATGCACCTTCCAAGAAAGGTTACACGTTAAATGAACACCAAGATATTTGTAAACAGACTTTGAAGCGAGAGGATTACTGACAAGATGATAGTATGATACACCGTTTGAGCGCGTGACACTTTCAGCAATTTACATTTGTCAGTGTTTGGTTTTGTTAACCACTGGTTACTCCACAGTGATATATTATTAAGGTCAGATTGTAGCAGAATAGTCTCAGATATGTCTTTCGTATTCCGGTATATTACGCAATCGTCAGCGGAGAGGCTAACATAAAAAAAAAAGTTCTGCACCAAGTCATTCATGTAAATATGAAAGAAGAGCGTCCAAGCGCTGAGCCCTGTGGGGCACGTGAGGTGACTGGAACAGTACAATAATTCATATTCTTAGCAGTAACGAAATGTAGTTGGTTAGTTAAAAAGGCATGAATCCAATTTATAATACAGAAATCAATGCTACGTGATTGTCATTTATGAAGAAGGAACTTATGGAAAACTTCGTAAAAGGCTTTTGAAAAATCGTAACATACAAGATCAGTTTCATAATTATTAGCAAGAAAATGGTGGAGATCATGCGTGAAGGGGTAACTGCGTCTCACATTAAATGGTTTTAAAGCCTCGTTGTGGACTTGTGGAGTCGTTAGGTTCAAGATAATTTACAAAACTGCGAATAAATGACGTGTACTAATATTTTACATGGCAGACTTGTTAAAGATGTTGGTCGATATTTAGATGGGTTTTGTTTTTTTCCAGATTTGTGTAAAGGGCCCCCTTCCAAACCACCCAATCACTTAGGACTGCGCAATAAATAAAAGACTACATATAGAGTTTTGAGAGAATTATTGAACAATGCATACTACAATTTTTAAAAAAAACTTACTATGCATCCCATCTATTCGAGCGCATGATGAAAGCTTGATATTTTTTAATAATGCCAGCCACACCAATCACGGCAACTGCTACTGAGCTCATAGACAAAAAAGCAGGAAACGACAATACCGGTACTTGGTTAACATTAGGGGTTGTACACGACATAATAAAAACATAATATAATACAATTGCACTTTCAGTTGCTGGAATATCTATGCCATGAGATGACTGAAGACCAATGTTAGACTGATCTTTGAAATTAACGACATTCCACAATTTTTTACGATTAGTTGCTAACATGCTATTTAGTGCATGATTATAAAATGTGACTTAGTTTCCGTAAGACCTCCTGTGTATTTCAGATCTGCAGTTTGGTACGCTGTCCATCGTGCATGAGTGGATGATCGTTTGGCAGCTGCGAAAATTACTTTTTTTTAGTTAGCAGACGCCTCAGATTAGCGTTAGCGTGAGTTTCTGTTGCATCGTTTCTTCCTTGATGGAATGTATTTTTCAATTAATATTGCCGCGCGTGTTGCCCAGCGAGCGCGTGGCCGATGGGGTCCACTTCCGGCTGCCAAGCAGAGCGGGCGTGCGATGGATCGCTCGTCAGGAGCGGCGATAACAACCGGCCTTGGCCGGGGTAATTCGGATAAGGGCAATGCCGCCCGGGATGACTCTTTTGTTTTGGCGACGCTTTCAACAGGGGAAATAATGAAGAACAGCGTAGGTGCTGCATTGTGACACCGGTGCACGGCCTTACAAGGCAAAAGATTTCGTGACTCCTTTAACCCAGGTGGGGTGCTGCAAGACTTGACCGGTCTGGGGGTGTATCAGATGGGTCATGTCTGGCTCGCCAAGATGAATATTTCGGAGGTCAAGAGGAAGCTGCTTCATTCGAGTGAACTTCCGGTCAAAAGTCGGAGCCGCCTAGTGATCGGCCCATATACCGGCGGGATATCAAGGTGAAACTTCCCTGGGTTACCTTCGACGTACCCTTACACCGTCTGTCGCGCCTTCGAGCCGTTCGACGGGTTGAGGGACGTCGTCCGGGAGGTTCGAAAGCTTGACGGGCTCGTCGGCGTTGAATCTACGACGCTGACTGTCGCCTTGACCCTCCGCCAATGGCTGGAAAAGTTGCTTCACCAGCTCCGTTTCTCTGGCGGCTCAGTTCCGGTGGTGGTCCCCGGGCGCTCGCCCATCTGCCTCCGTTGCGGCGCACGGGTCACTTTCGGAGCGACTGTAGGGTGCCCTAATGCTCTGAGTGCCAAGGTTTCGGGCACGAAAAAAGGGACTGTGTCAAGATGTACGCTCGCGTCACTGGCAGCGACACCGGGCCGGAAATGTCCGAGTTGATATTAGACGAAGACGAGATGAACCGAGCCGGAGCACCGGTGACACCGCCAGTGCGGCTAGAGCCCAGCCAGGCAGCTATCGACAACGGGATTTTAAGCAAGGCGCTGCCGGAAGCGTCTCCTGCACAACCGTCCCCAAAGGCTACTCCCGAGCGGATCCAAGATCCCACGACACTAAGGGGCACTCCAAGGGACCCCGAGGGAACGGATAAGCGCCGAGATCCTGCAGTCTCCAAGCAAGAAAAGGTCCCCAAGAGCATGAAAGTCGACACTACGGGGAAAAAGCGTCGCCTGGACGACACTGTCTCTGCCGATGCGCTTCGAACGGGAATGGCACGGTGAAAAAGAGAAAATAGGACGGCACAAGCCTCAGTTTGTGCCTCCAACTCGGAAACACGAGCCGAGGAAGTGAGAAGTGAGGAAGCCCGGTAGCTTTCGTCTGGCCTCCCTCTAATTTCTTATGATCCTCGAAAGGTCCTTGCGTGTCGGCACTCTGAGCGTACAAGGTTTAAACGCAAGGCGCAAGCATTGTCAGCTGAACCGCCTTTTCGTTGAAAAAGATTTCGATATTGATCCGGTGCAAGAGTCAAAACTACAGGGTGAAACAAGGAGACGGTAGGCTCTTTAAATCGACCGGAAAATTCGGTTTCTTAACCTATCGCGCTACGACTTTGTGCAGCGTTGCCCACAGATGGTGCATTTTTTTTTTGTAAAATTTGCAAAGAGCGAACTTATCTGAGGAAGAAGTAAAGAAAGAAAAAGGCTTAGCTCCTATGGAAACTCAGCGACGCCACCGGTCTTCAAACAACACGGCGCCGTTTCGCACGGGACACAAGAGATGGCGCAACGAACGCCGCCAACGAACGAGCATACGGCGCCGAGAGCCGGCGTATTTAGCAGACAAGGAACTGCAGTTCCTCGTTGTTACCGCGCCTGTTTTTGTTTCTGCGACTGTCGCCGCCTGCGGAACGCGCGTCGCTTTTGAGTCGAAAAGATTGTCTGCTAAAGACGCTGGCTCTCGGCGCCGTATGCCCCGTATGCTCGTTCGTTGCGCCATCTCTTGTGCCCAGTGCGAAACGGCGCCGTGTTGTTTGAAGACCAGTGGCGTCGCTGAGTTTCCATAGGAGCTAAGCCTTTTTCTTTCTTTACTTTTTCCTCAGGTAAGTTCGCTCTTTGCAAATTTAAAAAAAAAATCCACCATCTGTGGGCAACGCTGCACAAGGTCGTAGCGCGATAGGTTAAGAAACCGAATTTTCCGGTCGATGTAAAGAGCCTACCGTCTCCTTATTTCACCCAGTAGAGAGTGGGGTCCACCTATTCAAGTCGAGGTACGACCTGTGTGTCAGTCACGCTGTTGGAACTTCGGGGGGCTGCCTTTTGCTTCTCCGAAAATCCATCGGAACTCTAGAACAAGTAATGGACTTATTTCTATATTACTCAAGCATCATGGAGAATGCTGGGATTAGTGTTCCACGCGCCCCACGCGCTGGCGCTACCAGTAGTAACTTTCCAAAGCAAATACCTAAAACAAATGGCATCTTGCTTGCGTGTTCGTCAATGCTTTATTTTGGCTATTTACTTCGAGTTTTTGATACAGTGAAGGCGTGAGCGTGTGGCGCGTGGAGCACATATTTCTGCATTCTCCTTGATGCTTGGGTAATAAAGCAATAGGTCTTTAGTGTGTGATTTCTTGTTTTCAAGTTACAATTTTAACGTATGGTGAAGTTACGCTCCGAATAAAGTAGAAGATAGATTAGTATTTTTTTTTTTTAACATTAGCCAGTATGTTACGACGGACCGTCTTTTCGTTTATCTGTGTGATTTCAATCGCGTTTGCGCTCCAGGTGACCGATCAAACAGCGCATGGTACGGGGATGCTAGCGCAGCCTTCTTAAGCGAATTGGTCCAGCTAGGCGAATTAGAAGACGTCGCCCACTGTGCTTCAAGTGCGAGCTGCTTACAGTTCACTCACTTCCAAGGAGTGAGTCAAGCGCACTTGGACAGAGCATACGTCTCTCTAGAAATCATCAGCGCCTTTAAGTTTTATTCTGTAGATCATGTTCCTTTCAGTGACCAGCTGCCTTGTTTTTTTTATGCTCAGTTCACCTGAGAATCTACTAAAAAGTTTAATTAAGATTCAGGGAAATTTAATACAAACCTTCTAAGAGATGATCCTTTTTTAAAGGGGGTTCTTGAAAGCCTCGACGATTTGGCTAGCAGAAGAGTGAGAGGCTTCAAAGAAAAATGGGAATTCTTTAAACAAGACTTAAAAATGAGAGCACTTGAACGGTCCAGTATATTGAAACACACAAAAAAAGAAAACGAAACAAGAGAGTAGAGCCAACTGCTACAAAAGTTGCTGCAGGAAGAATGCCGTACGCCCGGCATTTTCGCTGATGACATACTCAGTTTAAAAAAGAAACTTCAGGCTCTCGACACGGAATGGTACAAAAGGGCCATGGTACGCGCGCGATTAAAACGGTTATCACTTGGTGAGAGTTCAACAAAACGAGCAATCGGAGTAGAAAAGACGTACACCAGTAAGAATGAGATCAGGGAAACTTTATACCACGGAACTGTAACCAGCAATAAAGAAATAATCGAATGCGCGTTCGTAGACTGCTATAAGGAGCTTCCTTGTTTCCGTGCCCCAATAAAGACGGGTTCTAGACGCAATTATCGCCGTTAATGCCAAAACTAGAGGACCACTTGAGCGAAAGGTTAGAACAGCCAATAATGTTGGGAGAAATTGAAAAGGCGATCGAAAATCTAGAAATCAGAAAATCGCCCGGTCCTGATGCTTTAAGAGGAGAGCTCTACAAGGCTTTCAAAAACCAAATTGCACCTTTCTTGTATGAGTGTTCAGGAAGGCGTATTATTTGAATAGTTCGCCTCCATCTTTTTTGTATACGCACACGATTTGTATTTCAAAAAGTGATGATCGCGAAAAACTCCGTCTCTTTTGCTCTTGTCGTCCAATAACTTTGACGGTGGCACTGTTGCAGGTCAATCTGGAGAAAGATTTTGACCGCGTATCTCAAGATATTCTTTTCTCTGACTTAAAGCTTGTGAATCTGGGCTCCGTTTTATGCGATGGTGTGCGGATGGCGTATCGAGACTGTGCCACCAGCCTTGTTGTTAACAAGCGTGTCTGTGAGCGTATTATGCTTTTTTCGTCAGTAAGACAGGATTGTCCACTTTCGCCGTTACTTTTTGTATTTTTTGAACCTTTTTGCTATAAGCCTTATCAGTGACAGTCATCTGCGTGGGTTTAGCCTGCAAGCTACCGAAGTTCGTATTTTGTCTTACGAAGATGACGTCACTATTTTTTGTGTTGACGAAGAAAGTGTTCGAAGAGCAGTTAAGGTAACCAAAAGGTTTTGTGAGCACACCTGTAGCGCGGTAAACTGGCATAAGGTTACCGGTTCTTGGCACGGTGATTTGCCCTCCGTGCCAACTTTGTTTGACGCTATTGTATGGTCCTCCCGGCGGATGCGTTATCTTGGAGTGCCTTTCGAACATTAGGGACCTTTAGCAAACCGTTGCCGTGTTCGGCGCACCGCACTACCAGAGCTTCTGAAGCATGCCTTTAAGCGCGCGCCCCGCGGTCATGGTACCACCCAAGCGCGCGCTTAAAAGCATGCTTCAAAGGCTCCGGTAGTGCAGTACGCGGAGCACGGGAACGGTTTGCTAAAGGTCTCTATTACCGCACCAGCGACCAGTACTTGCACGATGAAACTGAATCTCTTCGTGCAAATACTCTGGAATGCAGGAAAGTGCTTGTCCATATTTTCGCGTGCAACTGTGTGCAACGTTTTTTTTCGCTGCCAAGCTGTGGTATGCCTTGGAAGTTTTGCATTATTCACGAATGAATATTCAGCGCATGCATCGAGTACTTGCTGTTTTTATTTCGAGTTCGGCGTGGGAAGGAGCAAGTCAATCAAATCTCTTTCGTCGGATCAAGTCCAGCGATCTGGGACTTTCGCATTTGTTTATTAGACACCTGGCCAACAGGTTTCTTTGTCTTTGAGACCAGAGAGACCCTTTTTTACGTACTGTAATTCAGGTAAGACTGCGCAATCTGCTGCCCGAGTTTATAGAAGCGACGAGCGATGAAATGAGCTTTGGTGTCCAGGGTCATTTGAAGGAAGGTAGTGGGGCCTATCGGTTTTTGTCAACACGGTTTTCATTAAAGTATTTGTCTGGTATTTCACGCAAGCGGTTGTCAAAATACCTGGTCGAGTTGCTTTTTCCCACACCCTTGTATCCATCGCTGTTTGTAGCGCAGGCACTGGATGTTCTAAAACGAGTGAAGATACTGGTAATTCCAGAGTGCACGAAACCATTTTTCTTCGAGTTACACAGCGGATCGCTTCCTGTAAAAGCTTGGTTAGTTGAAAAGGGCATACCAGTAGCTTGGTCAGAAAACTGCTTATTGTGCGAAAATCCAGAGACCGTTGAACATGTGTTCCTGGACTGCTGGGACGCAAAGTTTTTTTGGGTTTTTTTTTTGGAGGGGGGGACGTTCTTGAAAACACCATAAAAAAGGCCTTCCTTCTATAGAAGAAGGTACTCTACCTTATTATATGATAATGCTCATTGGACTGCACAGTTATGGCGATGCGGTATGGCGGTACGTCATGCTGATATCAATGTGCGGCCGGTGTATAAGAATTTTGTAGAACACATGTGCTTCCTTAAAGAGCTGTACAGGGCGCACAGCCTCAACCTGAGTGGCTGCCACTTCTAGAGGACTTGTCCTCTATCAAAGATTTTTAGCGCTGACATTAGCCAGGAAGCCTAGTGGTTTTACCTTTTTAGTCTATCTTGATAACTACGTATGCCACCAGAGATGCACATTCAATAACAAAAAATAGCGCGTGGCCGATTTGTTACCGCGCTTGGCTATCACGCGGAGGCTCCGGGTTCGATTCTAGTGAGCGGACTCCTTTTTAACAATTCTTTCAACTCGACATTCTCGTGCGTTCGAGAACCATCTAGTATGATTGAGTTACGAATGCTCTACGCGTCGAATGCTCTACGCCGATAGTTCCAGAAACCCACGCGGGTACAAAATGTGCTCCGCGTGGCGGTCCGGAGTCTGTCTCGCCCCAGCGTTCGATCCTGCTGTTACGCCGACTTGGACGCCCACGACGCTCTGTTGTTCTCTTGTTTCCTTTTTGTTTTGGGTACAAGTTCGCCCCATTAAACGTTTCAGTTTCCACAGCTATTCTTTATTTCGTCACCTGGTCATTCGTGACAATACTGAAACAACGTTTTTAAACAGCATTCCAATAGGTTCTACAGCGCATTCTGAAAACTCCGGTAAGTAATCATTAAGAAACTCAGACATCTTCGAGTTAATTGACGTGAAGTCATCTCTGCTTTAGTCACGGATATCTTTTATGTGAATTTTAGGCGCTATGAATAAACTATTTAATAAAAAGGAAAAAAAGAAACAAAAAAACTGCATGGTCATTGAGACATAGCAGGTGTGTTAGCGATAATATGACTCTCGGATGCGTGAATACGAGGTCGAGTATATTTGATGGAAGATTTGTAACCCTAGTGTGCTCGAAGACAAGTCGAGAAAAGTTGAAATCAGATGAGTTCAATAAACTCCTTAGCTTCAGATCAGTGTTGTACACGTTCTTCAGAAAAAGGAACGAAAGCTCGTTCCTCGTTCCTTTTGATTTTTGGAACGCGTTCCCGTTACAAGTACGATCTGTGAGAAAGGAACTCGTTCCCGTTACAGTTTAAAAAAATGGAACGTAACGTACAACACTATTGGCGTAATTGAAATCACCCTTGAATATAATTGGAACTCCTGAATACAGCATTGTCATTTGATTAATGCTCTTATATAACAAATTTACAAATCAACTGCTAGTGCGCGGGGGTTGATACATGGATGCTTCGCTTGATGCGAGAGATGTTTCTCGCTGCTGGGTCTGATGTCAGTATGCAATATTGCCGTGAGGAGGTGGTTTATTGCGCCAGCTACGCCGTCCATTGGTTGTTCGACGTAGTCAAGTCCTTATACGCCCGCTGCACTATTTGTTGGTGCATTATGTTTTGACACGTGACGTCCTGAAATCACGTGGAGAGTACAGTATATGCTTATGCGCACATAAAATGCAGCGCATAAGCATATACTGTATCGAAATGCTCAGCGTTTTGCTAGAGCTTGCGAAGATGTGAAAGCGTCACCTGAGGGAGCTCAAGCGTGCGTGCGTAGAAAAGCGTGTGGAGGTAAACAACACTGCCCGCCGTTCTTAACGCAAGCCATGTTGTCTGCTCGCGGTCTGTTCTTCACATGTTTCTGCGTTGGTGTGCGTACGGCCGATAGTCCTTCTGGGTGTTTCAACAGCCAACTCGATTGAGCGTGCATGCCCGTGGACAGTTCGCCAAAGGCGACTAATTGAAAATACGTTAATTTACTTTATATTGCGTGGAGCGCGCTGCGGAGCTCAGTTAGAGGAAGAATAAAGGATTAGGGAGCGGGGGCGAAAGAAGAGGGGAGGAGGAGGGCAACACTTCCTGGCTCCCCCTTTCGGAGCATTATTGTCCGTAGCGGTCTGGTGGGCGTGATACCCTGCCGCTCCTTGTTACTGTTGCGGAGGTTTCGGTGTTTTGCTGCCCGGCAGCCTGGTTGCGTACATCCGAAGTCGCAGGCTGCTGTTGCCCGACCGTCTGGTTGTCCACTTCCACAGTCACGGGCTACAGATGACGGCTTGTGCGTCTCACTGTACCTTGACTTGTTTCCACTACGTATGACCGCCGCATTCCCAACTAGTGGTGTATCCTTCCTTGAGAAGATGCGCTCGCGCGTATCCACGCCTCTGAGTGAGAAGATCTCGTACTGCGATCTCTTGTACGATTGCGTCGATTGTAGTGCGAGGCTTTTCTTGTTTTTCGTTTGCCATACTGTCGACTATACTTGCGTACATGGTGCCACTGAGGCGTCAGTATATTTGGCGCAGTTGGAACAGTTGAACGTAACTTCCTCCCCATGAGGAGTTCCGCTGGAGAGAGACCTTCTGGGTCTGGAGTTGTTCTAGAAGAGCCTGTGCTACATTGGGTGATTTGCTCAGAAGATTTTTGGCTGTTTGTAGAGTTCGCTCAGCCTCTCCATTACTTTGAGCGTAGTAAGGGCATGAAGTCACCAATTTGACTTCCCATTTGTTCGCAAACCGCCGAAAGTGGTTCGATCGAAACGGAGGGCCATTATTTGAGTGTAGTGCTTCTGGGCATCCATGTCTCGCGAATATCTGGCTGAACACTTTTGTTATGTGTTCTGTGTTTGTTCGTGAAAGTTCTTCCAGCTCTATGCACTTCGAGTGGTAGTCGATGACTACTATGCACTTCTTTCCACTGAGCTCGAAAATGTCTGTTCCGAGTTCCTGCCACGGGCGACCGGGTAAAGGAGTCTGAAGCAGAGGCTCTGTGGCTGGTCGTCGATGCTGAATGCATATTTTACACCGGCTGACGTAGTCCTGTATGTGTTTGCTGATTCCGGGCCACCACGCAGAATCTTTTGCTCGTGCTCTGCGCCGAACGACCCCCTGATGTCTACAGTGAAGTCGCTCCAGTACTTCTTTTTAGAGGCTACGTGGAATAACAAGGCTATCATTTCGCAATAGTAGTCCTTGTGTAGTGCTCAGCTCTGCAGAAAGGCTAGCAAATCCCTTCATATCCGTAGGAAGCGTTTCTCTCCCCGGCCACTCTTTTTCGCAGTACGTCATTACCTTGGCCGTGCATGGGTCTTTCTTTAGTTCGGACCTCAATCTGTCCAAAAATGCAACAGACGCCGGGAGTAGGTCGACCGTGAGCATTTCATACTCTCGGACTAGCGCTTGCGCAGAGTCTAACGGGTGTTCCATCATTCGTAGAGGTTTCCTGGACAGCACATCTGCTGTGTACATATGCTTGCCCGGGACGCGTGATATCGTAAAGTCGCATTAAGAAATGCGCATTTGCAACCGCTGTAATCTTGGCGTCATCTCGTCTAGACGTTTTGTTGACAACAACGGTCCCAATGGCTTGTGGTCCGTCTCGACATGACACCCCTGACCTACCAAGTAGGTGCGGAGATGTTCGCAAGCCCAAACGATCGCCAAGGCTTCTTTTTCGACTTGCGCGTACTTCTGCTCCGTCAGAGTGAGTGCTCTCGAAGCGTACGCTACTGGACGCCTGATGCCGTCCTCATCCTCCTGGAGTAGCACCGCTCCAAGTCCATATGATGAAGCATCAGCTGATAGTGTCCGGTGCGCGTTTGGGTTGAAGAACGCTAGGTTTTCCTCCACCGTCGGCATAACGATTCGTTCCCGTACAATCTGTTGGTTTAACTGCGTATACTCCACACAGATCCGGAGAGCTCCATCTTGCTTCTTCGCCACCACCGTGAGTGAGCACCAGACTGTGGCATGTTCCACTTTCTCGATGACGTCCATCTCTTGCATTCTTTTCAATTCCAGCTCTACACTGGGCAGAAGTGCGATGGGCACTCGTCGTGGGTACGCGATGGCGAAAGACTTCGCATCTGGGTGAAAGGAGGTTATATAAAGTACACATCGCGACACTGTTAGCGCGAACACAACATCGGCGCATTTTCGTATTTTACTTCTAGATGGCATTAGGGAGCGCGAAATTTTATCGCTTACATTATAGAACTAAATCAGCTTTTTACGTGGCAATAATAACTTGGATGACATCCCTTGGTTTCAAAGAATAAAACTGGAAAAACTGGCTATCGCTTGTTCGCGCTAACAGTGTCGCGCACTGTACCTTAATCTTCCCCAGTCCCTGAAATAGAGACGGGTACTTGGTAAGTATGCGATCATGGTCCCGATGGTTGTCAGCCTTGATTTCGCTCAGGCTGGCAGCACTTGCAGAGCTTGAATTAGCGGGGGACCGAGTAAAGGATACCGGAGTCTTTCCGATACGTAGACAGTTTCCCTCCTTGTTCTGCCGTTCCAAGTTATCGTCACCTGGAACTTCCCGAGTGTTGTCAATGGTGAGTCTCCTGCCCCCCGAAGATCTTCTCCGGCTAGCTCTAGCTTCGCCATCTCTCCGACCTTGTACTCGGTATGAGGAATGGCGGTAACGTCCGCCCCAGTGTCCACCTTGAATGTGATCTCCTGGTCGTTGACTTTCGCCTTGATGTACCGGATCTCCGCTATCGGCCTGTACCCTAGTGCACCCAGGAACACTTCGTTGAGACCTGGTTTGGCACTTGTGCCCTGTGAGACCCTGATACAAGCTTGGAGAAGCATACGCTGTCAAAGTGTCCTACCTTCTTGCAAGCGTTGCAGTTCTTGACTCTTGCGGCGCATTGTGTTTTTTCATGTTTGCACAAACTGCCACACCATCGGCATTTCCATGCCGCACTGTTAGAATCTCCTTGACGATTAGCTGTACCCCGAGCGCGTGCATCTTTTTTCTTGCCGTTATCTTTTGGGTATCTGCTTCGGAGCTCCTCGATTTCATTGGACTCCGTCTTATCGCTGTGAAGCTCCGCTTGCTGTCGTTTCGCTGTCTCGAAAGATCGTGCTAACGCTGTCGCACATTGAAGCGTGAGCTTGGCGTCGAGCTGCAGCTGTTCGCTCAGCTTCCTCTCCTGGAGACCTACGACGATGCGATCACGGATCAGCTCCTCGCGAAGTAGTCCATAGTCGCAGGAGTCCGCTAACCTATGCAAGGCCGTGATGAAGGCCTCCATTGTCTCGTTTGGTTCCTGCTTCCTCATGTTAAATTTCGCTCTTTCAAAGATAACGTTTACGCGCGGAATGAAGTGGAGTTCAAACTTGCTCTTCACTACGCCGTAGTCATTTAGCTCTACCTCTGACAGATGGAGTGACATGAAAATATCTTCCGCTCCTCTCTCTATGGCGTACAGGCATGTGTTTACCTGTGTCGCCGCGTCCCGTCGATGGAGTCCGGAAATGATCCGGTATCTTTCCCAGCGGGTGCTCCATCTTTTCCAGTCGTGGGGATCCCTGAAATCCAACTTTTGAGGGAGCTCGACCGCGAAGGGGTTGAAGAAAGAAGGACCGCTGCTCGTTTGGGAGCTGCTCGCCTGGGAGGCAGAAGTACCGGAGCCGTCACTGTTCCCGTTCATGGAGCCGGCCAGGTGGACGATTTTGCTGTTTTAGTAAGGTCTCATCCTCCTACTGTGGGGCTTCTAGCTTCCTCGGAGACGATATTTACCGCTTGCCGAATCCCACCGCTGCCACAATGTCGTGTTAACGAGTGCTATGTAAAGAAGAGCCAAGACAAGAGGAACTAGAACATCGGCGGATTTATCCCTCGCTGCTGCTCACAACTCGTCTTCTTCTTTTTCTCCCCACACGCATCCCGGACCGTGAGGTGCTTAATATGACATTGGCATCGGGACCGTCACCGATGAGGGAGAGGGAGGCCGTGTCCTCTTCGGTGTAGCCGGAGGGAGTCGGTCCCCCACTGGAGGCGCCGTTGGGTCCTTTATGAAGTTGAGTAATGCCCCTGGAGCTCCAAATCATGCTCGGGGATTTGACGGTGTCTGGGCATTGTCAGGCGTTCAGAGATACGGCTACTGGGGTGCTTGGGATAAGGTGGAAGGCCTGTTTTCTTATAACATCATACAAGAAGCAAGACCATATTAGATGGAGCAGGTCTCCCTTAGAGTTGCTATTCTTCCAGATTCCAGGCGCTGCAGATGATCCCGGCTCGTCGTTTTCTTCGAAACTGCTGTAAATGTTGCGGTGTCAGTAGGGTCCTCGTCTGAATTTTGTGAGTCAGGACGGCTTCCTTACGAGAGAAATGTTGGAAGGAAATTTCAGGGACGGATAGCCCGGTTAGCGGTCATGGAGTGGTAGGCGGTGCGCTTGGCTTTGATAGAGCACATGTTGTGCCAAGGGTTGGCAATTTCCTGGGAGGGTTTGACTAGAGATGAGGAAGAGGAGGTTTTTTTGGCCAGCCCGGATAGGAGGTGTGTGCACGCTAGCTTGGAGGATTTCTAGTTACCGGGCATGTCACAGTGGGCAGTTACCCATCATATAATGAATCGATGACCGGACGCTCTCATAGATGAGCCGGCCACCATGAGCACTTGTAATGTAGGTCCGGTATATTTGGTGTCAGAGCATATGCGGTGTGTCTCTTGCAGACTTGTGCCTATCTCAAATGCTCTACTCAGGTTACTGTATCTCAAATACTTTTGGAGTATCTTGGTATCTTGCAAATACCGTTGATGGAGAGTATTTAATATTCTATCTTAATTACAATTCCGAGTATCTTGTACTCACTATCTTAAATACATTTTTGACATTCCGCCATTTTCCGAGCTTTTCGGTATGAAGTGGTGTGGGCGTGGCACCAGCAAACGTGAACATTCTTTCGAGCTACCGAATCCTGTTGCTAGCTCCGGATCCGATTAGCTACAGTGACTTTAACTGAGCTCGTGAAAATGTCGCTTTTTTGCCGACTATGACTTCAGCCCAAAGTTCGTACAATGAAGGTTCGCCCCTCGCCTTCCCAAAGGCGCCTTTTGTTTTTATAGATTTATTGCTCAAAAAATCCTCAAACCAAAGGTGTGGTTTTACGGAAGTAAAGATGCCACCCTGAGGCGCAAGCAGACCGGGAAACGACCCACGAGAACAATGCAGGCTTGAGTGTCAAGAAAATAACAAATAGAAGAAAATGAAAAGTGGACACACAAAAAAGTACACATTTTTGTTTAGCTTTTTGTATATTTGACCGTGCTCAAGCAAAACGTCGAGATTTTTTCTTTTTCTTTTTTGCTATTTTCTTTCTTGGTGTTCCAGTCCGGCACGTATTGCTCTCGCGAACACTGTAAGCGAACACTAATAAGCAGAAAACAGTTCAGGAAACGAACAAGGAGCTGGATGACCTCTCCAAATGCCAACAAAGTGTCCCTCAACTTTGAGTGCTTTTTTGAACGCAACCTACTTGCAAAAATATTCCAAAAGCCGGGAATCATAATGTCAAAGAAAAAGCTGCAACGACTTTACTTAACAAGATTAACAATTTAATCAAGCGTTTCGTCTCCCATACGGGAAACATCATCCGTGAAACCTTCAAGCCTTTGGCCCTGAGTGTATACTAAATAAATAAATAAATAAGCAGGAATGAGCGAAAAAACTTCAAATTCCTATTTAAGCAAGTCCGTGTACACATCGAGGAGGGGGCCGCGGTTGGAGTTGCAAGCCGATGAGTCATTTCGGATGAACCATGATTCCACGAACCTGCGTGGGCCCCACGTTTGTTCAAGCACCAGAGTGGACACATTCTCAAAGTCGAAACTCTGACCCGTATTCCAACAATGTTCTACGAGTTCTGTCTTCGCTCTTGTCGCATGCGTGGCCCTCGTCACGTCACCTACTTGAAGAAGGTGCGACCACTGCCGTTGCTATTATGTGGGTTTTCTTTGTTATCCATTCACTCAGATCCGTGTCCCAAGTTCGTGTATAGCAAATATGGATGCGTCTAAGGTGCGCCGGAGGATGTGATATTCAGCGATGTCACTATTGGCGAAGCGCTCTGACCCGTTTGTCACCCCCACACCTCGTTGTTTACCCAACTCAGGGCCTGTGCACATGCAAGCAGGCCTTGTGGGCATGTTTGTGTCATCTTTTTTAATAAAGCACGGGGCAAAGTGAAATGAAAAAATAGCAACAATTAGTGAAGTGACGTTAAGTGCCGTATCTCCCCCGAATGCAGTCGTCAGAGGATGCGAACTTGACTCACTTGGGCTTTTGTGCTGAGCTGGACCCCGTGCATGCTGCATTGTTCATGCAGGCCGGAATGGTAACCAAAGAACCCCTCCTCCCCCTCACCGGAGAACACGAACTCCAGCCGAACGCTGACGCCGCGTTCGGTTAAGTCAGCCGAGCGCTGAGCCATTTTATTTGTTGTCCCCATGTCCCCAAGTCAGCCGAGCGCTCGCGTGACGCTCAAGACCGGCCTCACGCCAGATGACGTCCCGCACCAACAGAGACTTCAGGGGACAAACGTCTTGATCGTCATCCCGGGGTGAGCACCGGTCTGCCTTCGATGCAAGCGCACCGGGCACATTAGGCGCGACCGTCGCGTGCCGAAGTGCTCGGTGTGCTCTCGCTTTGGCCACGAGAAAAAGACGTGCGTCAAGACCTACGCCGGCGTGACCGGCGGAGCTGCGCTGGAGGAGCTGTCCCAGCACATCATCGACGTCGAGGAAGCCGAGAACGCCGCTCAGGGCCCGCCTGCCAAGCCTCCTCTCACAGGTGAACCGAATTGTCACTCTGCGGAATCCAACAGCCCCTCTGCGGTCTCGATCGCAAAGGGACAGGAGGAGAAGGCTGGCGGCTCCTGCAACGTCAGCGGCGTGGCGACCCCTCTCGCGGCGACACAGGTTAAGCGTCCAGGAGCACCACGTGACGCCTCCCGCCCGGAGGCCGAGAAGACACCCCCCCGGACAACTCGAGAGCATGGACGAGACCACGGAGTCCGTAAAGCGTGGCCTCGAAGAGAACCTCGATGACGAGAACCCCCCACCAATGAAGGGCATGACGCCCGCTCCCATCCCCTGGATGGAGAACAAAAAGGGGAGCTACAAGATCTTGCCCCTCACCCCTCCAGACGGCAGGGAACGGCGAGACAGCAAATAAGGCGCCTGACGTCTGGTTTCCAAGGGCTCCCAAGACTTCCAAGACAAGTGCGAAAGGTTGAAGGCAACACGCATGATTTGTACGCTCCTCCCAAGCACTGCGGTCGCATCTTTAAATGTTTGCGGTTTAAACGCTCGTAAAAAGCGATATATCAATTACAGCGATTGCTGCTCAAGGAAAAATCCTGATTTCTTGGTAATGCAAGAGACCAAAATGGCGGAGGAGGAGCAAGTCGCTACTGCACTTAGCCCATTTTTTCCGTCGTTTGAAGTATCTGTCACCCACGCCGTTGGTTTTTCTGCCGGCTTTTTTCTTTTTATTAGGGAGTTTTAGTAGGCCGTGTCCACACGAACGGTTCGCCTCGAACGCATCCGCGACGCCACTGCGCATGCGCGCGCGAGTCGTTCGGGGCGTCGGGAAGCTCTTCTCGTTCGTTTCTCCCATTCCGGCCGCTGGAGTCGTTACCGTAACGCAGCCAGCACCGTTCACGACTCGGATGAAAAAAACGATTGCGGTCGGTTCGGCGACTGCCTTCGCCGACCCAGCCGAGCGTTAGGCTTAGAGCAGCAGAAGGCGATTTGCCGTCCTGTTAGTCTGCTTCATTTGAGAGGTTGAACCAAATCATTTCGAGGACTGCTCACAATGGTAAGCGATTTTGAATGCTGTAAACTGCGCATGCTAATAAATGTTTGCGATCCGCGGGCAGACTAGCTGCCGGGGCGACCGCGAGCAGACGAAATGATTTGGTTCGACGGCACACAACGTGAAGGATCGTTCAAGTTCAAGATGACGGGGACACACCACATACCTTTACGGTCGTTCAGATACTTTTTACTCTATTTAGCTTCGCAGTCCTTGAAATTCCGACCGGCAAATGTTACGTCGGCCGTCATGTTTACATCAGTCGTTCGCCGGAAACACGAGCCGCCACCACGGTGTCCGCCACCGCGGTGTCCGCCACGTTGCGGAATGTTTCACATGTTTACTAGAAGATGGCGCCACCGTTAAGCACGATCATCGTCATCGTTTACACGGTCGCGCCACTTTCACGATTCGCTAAAGTATGTCAAATTTACGTACGGCTTCACGGAAGGGACCAGCTGTACCGTTCGTGATTTCGGAACCGTGTGCTTGAAAACGACTCGCTAAAACTCCCTAATAAACCGACGTAACCGGCGACTAGAGAAAACTTCGGCGCGCACTTTATTGGATAAAATTTGGTGACGTCACGACCAATAGGAGCACGGAAACAGACGCGGTCTCCTCAACGCCCGGAGAAACATCGGAAACATCGTGCCTGACGAACCGTCGTCGAACGAGAGGTGAGTGGTTTGAGTTTTCCTGTGATGTGATCTCTATGTGTGTTCGTTCCACGCGTCCGAGCTGTTTCTTCGTTTCAGATCAATTTGGCGCCGCTGCCTACATTGTTTGAGCCTGCGTTCACGATTAAAACAACCATCGCAGAAAGCTGAAAGCCCGCCGAAGAACGGCTAACTTGCGAGCTAAACCTAATTCAACAAAACCATTTGATCCGACAGAATAATGTGCTTGATCTTACATTTCATGTCAACAAAGAACTGCGCTGTCTGTCTTCGTCCCTACATGTTTTATTCTTTCGTGTTTTTCAAATCTTTACCAACCCGCGTCCAATCGAATGCCCCGATCACAACAAATAGTTGGTCGTGCTCCGGTGGCCCTTATCATCAGCCGGTAAGGCAGTTACGTTTATCGTTTCTATATTTTGACCCAAGTAACGTCATATTCTCAAACTGTGAAATTCTATCACCACCTCTAGTTTCACATTCTGGTGCACCGTGCACTTGCAGCTTCCTGCACCCCTGCGAGGTTTCCTGCGATCGTACCTTGTATATTATGGATTTCTCGCCGCACGCGAGTGCTCTCGAAGGCGTGCTGTACACTCTGTAACATAGGTTGTGTGCAGAAAAGGCACAAGCCCGAGCACAAAAGCGCCCTTTTTGCACGAGCAGCCGTGCAAAAAGAACATTCTGCGGAGCTACGCCCTCGCACCCGTGCCTCTGCTGCACACAACTTATTAATAACCGAGCCGTTCTCGTTTTTGTTTTGCATATTACTGTGGAAGAAGTGTCATTGTTGTTTTCTTCTCAAACAAAACTCACACGCTAGACAAAAGCAAACAGATAGGAGTCTGCACATTCACACCCTTTTCTCCCTTGTGCGACAGGTTATAGCTGGTCGCGACTCAACGCCGTTTCTTTTGAAGCTGATGGGCACCACAAGGCGTGAAAGAGGTGACTTGCAGCTTTGCCAAGGCAGCAGCAAGACACTACAAGCCTTCGCATTAACTGGCTAGCCAGTGGCGCTCTGTTCTGAACAGCACTGCGTGCCATGCAGAGGGTTTGTGCAAGCTCGCTGGGTGGCGACGCTAGCCACGGTAAGTGCATCCTATGCAGCTTTCTTTTAGGGATATATGTGGCTTGTAGGCCATGTCGTGCATGTGCCACCCGAGGGACAGCAGTGCCAGTGGCAAGGCTGTGCTGATCGTAATCACCACTGCACTGTGTTTTCATTCAATAACTACTGAAAAGGAACCAAGTACTTCCGAGAGATTCTCGGTTGTGCTTTGATGAACTCCAGCTCGCTTACGGACTTGATATCTGTGTTAACAATGTAACGAGACTTCTTTTTAGTTTGGGGCGTTGTTTCTGCTGCGGATGACTAGCGTTGCAGTAGAGAAATATGCAAAATAGTGTAATGCTTGCATTAGTTACCTAAATTAATGGCGGGAATAACTCACCTACATTTCCACCGACTGCATTTCTCAGAGGAATAGCCTGGACTAGATAGCTCGCTGCACTATGACCTTCCTCCTTAGCCTGTACAACTCGGCGTCTTTTCCTGATTGTCTTATGTGGCTGCTTCTGTGTTTGCCTAGGCACTCGGTTGAAATAGTGAAAGCTGTCTGCATCGCACATAACTGCCATGAAAGCCAGTGTGGACGTAGCTGGGGTAGCCCCCAATATGGCTTCTCTAGCTCGACACAAGTAATGTTCCTACCTATGTCGTGTATGATGCCAATCCAAGATTGAAATATACTTGTGCTTTTCATTGCCGTGACGTCACGCAGGAACATAGCCAGGATTTTGTTTTGGGGGCGGGGGGCGGCAGCGGCGGGCCGGGCCGGGCCGGGCTCCATGAACCCCTTCTAGTTACGTGCTTGCGTCGCGGGATGACAGGCTCACGGTTCGAGCGGCTGTGTAGAAATGAACTATGCCGAGCATTTGTTTCGTGCTGCTGGGTGGGATTTGGGGCGACCTTCCAAAGCATTCTTTTGACACAATGAAACTGTTTGTGATCAGTTGTGAACAAAGTCTACAGCCCTAAGAGTGAACCTTTGCCTTCCCATGACGTCTCAATTTCAATGTTGCCGGTAGAGCTTTTCACTTTGAAAAACAGAATGATGACCAAAATTGTAAATTCTGTAACTTTGCGAAAAAAAGCTATTTCGGCCAGATATTTCGGTTACTATTTCAGCGATGTTTGTTGATGTGCTTAGCAAGTTTTTAGGCAAATCGGGGACAATGAAGAAAATGCCGGAGTACCCCTTTAAAACATGGAGTGCACGTAGTACACAATGGAGAAGTTGCTCGCCAATCATTCTCTTAGAAGTGTGAGTTGAACCCCTTCGAGGCAGTTTACTGCCGCAGCGTGCACTTTAATCCGCCCGAGAAGAGAAAACAAGATGAATGACGAGTAGGATATCTTTGTTCCAAGGCTTGTTGAGACAGGAAAGGCTAGGGAACCAGTATTGTTGTTTCTTACTACCCGGTACGAGACTCAAGCCCGACATGCAAGGAAGTCGAAAGGCCTCTTCATGTGCCCTCTTTCTGCTTCCTTGTGCCTTGAGTTTTAGCTCTGCCTACAATTCACGCTCGCCTGCATGCCTACTCTTTTGGTCTCTTTTTTGTTCACTGTGTTACTGAAGTTTTCTGTCGTTGCTGTCCCAGAAATGCTTTGTGGATGCAGAGAAATACAAGGTGCTCGACGCCTGCGGCTAATTGGTATTGCTTTTTCCGGTACCACGGCATGAAGGAGGTGGCCTCTCTCCCTTCCAAGCAGCTGCGATATACTACAAGCACTGAGTTACAACTGCAGCTAGCCCATGGGTACCGTTCTGCATCCTGCACTGCATGTAGTTCCGAGAGCCATGTGAAAAGGCAGGTGTGACCTTTTTAGGCACTGTCACTTTGTTTTGTGCATTTTCTGCCGCTTTTTCGGGGCAACTTCTTTTTAAGATTCAAATATTAGAAAACGGACTCGAGTGAGAGAGGGGGTTTTCTGAGAAGACTGGCTTCTTTGCTAAACCATTGGGACCGGTATTATATCTATAGAGTTCATGTACACCTTACGTTATGTACTTTTTCTTCAGTTTTATTTTACTTGGTACTTATACCTCGATGTTACACGACAGCCACTAAAAATGAAGAAAAAACAAGAAAAATGTTGACTTGTCGTTTTTTTTGTTTTTTTGCAATATGTTGGAAGAGTCAATGATCTGGTCGGTCATTCATATTATTTTTCCTACACGCATGTCCAGCCTATGTTTACATAAAGCCCCAATTGCCCCTTAGCAACGGAAATAATCTGTGCGACAGACTAGGTGGCAGCATTGTGGACGGAAACTGGCCCGATTATATCTGCCATGTTTAGAAACTACATTTGATGTCAGGTTATGAATTCAGTGGCAAATTCCCCCCAAAAGAATCTACATTACTCTGCCAGCCAATCGCTGCCGTCAGTTGTCGTGACGTCACGTCCAGCAAAGAAACTGCAAACTAGTATATATTTTTTTTAATGGCAGGCCTCTGCTGTTGATGCGACATAGCACGTCAACACTCAAGCAGTTCTTCCGCTCTTGACCTCTCCGGTTTCACCTTACGAAGTCGTGACGGTGTCTGCTTTTGTTTGCGGTATTTCCCATGTGTCGACGTGAGAAGGCAGCGGTTGTATCGCCAAGTAGCAATCAATCTGTGCATTTGCTCCAGCGGCACAGTGTTACAAACAGGACTCTTTCACCAAGGGCAAAGTCTAACGACTGGCCCTACAGTTGCCAGCATCGTGCAGCCGTGAATGCGTAACTTGTCCGAACGCTTTTATGCTTTCGTCTGTGTATAGTGACAAAATGACTCGCTGAATGCGAAATGCCATACAGCAAACTACAGTAGAGTCTCATTCATTCAAACTCCAGGAAGTCACAGATTTTAGTTTGAATTATCAGAAATTCATCCAAATATGATACTGGACAGCATTATGATTTGTTACATGGATAGCTACTCATACAAAGCAGATTTTTGCCAGTTTCCTCTACATAGGCCTAATTATAAGCAAGTACAGGCATAACACATTAGTGAAAGAGCTGTGACATTGAGTTTATTCATCCGGCAAAAAATTTGTCGATTGTGGACTGTTTAGTCAGCACATACAATCTCAAAATAAAATTTTCAATACCAGCCAATGCAAGTAGCTCTTTACGGGACTCTTCTTTTGCAGACAGAAACTTCCGGAGCTGAGCGATGTGCTCAAAGCTATGGCTGTGACAGTTGATAGCAAGTCATCCCTTTCTTCATTGTCATCTTCACTCTCACTGCTTCACTGTGCTGGCATTACTTCCTGTACTATGTCCTCTAATGAGTCATCACGACAAACACACACATCATCGTCAAGACTAGCATATTCCGCCTGCTCGGCGTTCACATTATGTGCTTCAAGGCCAGAAAGCATGATGCCAGTGAGCTGGTCCTCATCCTCGATGTCGTCTTGGTCATCATTGCTAGTCTTGAAGCACATAATGTGAACGCTGTTTTCCGCTAATGTGTGCCCGCTTGAGCCCCGTTGAGTGTGCTTCTTTATGAGCACCAGTGCACTGCGGAGAAAGAACACTCATGAAAACACGCTCGACGGGTATTGCTTCTCTGCGGTGCACCGGTGCTCGGAGGGAAGCATACTCAACAGGGCTGCGAGTACAAAAGTATGAATTAAAGGAGTCATGATACGCTTTTCTAACTTTTTCCTGTTTAGCTTTCCTCTTCAACTCATAAATCGCGCATTCTACCAAACAGTTAAAGAAGATGGAAACGGGGCAGTCCCCTCTTGCTCGGACTCTCGTTTGAGTACCGGGACACAGTCATTGTCCCCCTAAAAGATTAGCCCGTCGCTCAAAATTCAGACAAAAGTTGCTTTCCCCACCTCAATCACCCCGAAGCTGACAGTGCTGCGGAAGCTACGTGCTCGTTGGGCCAGCCACATTTTTGCCACGTGATCACGCTCTCTCGCGCATACCCACGCGCAGAGAATGAGGTCAGGTGATGAAAGGGAGGCGGCTGATTGTCCGGCAAGCACGTAGCTTCCACCACAATGTCAGCTTAGGGGTGAAGGGATTAAGTGAGGTCCGGTGCCGTGTGACGTGCGTTTGGACCTGGTGACGCGCTGGGGGGGGGGGGGCTTTGCAACGCGCTACAAGGACCGCGGATGTATCACAGTGAAAAGGCAGAGAGATTATGAAGGAAAGGAGTTACGAAATAGTCCCTTGTGTTTTCGAATTTTCGTACCGAAAGTCAGGCTTTTGACTTTCTACCTTTTTTCTTTTGGCCCACTGAACGATGTGTTATTAGTAAAATCCCAATATAAATTGATTTATTCCAGCCAAAATTTGTCTCATGGGCCCTTTAAAGGCCGGCCCGCAAGCAGAGGAAGGAATCCGACCCTCACTTTCCTTCTCGCCACTGTGAAAGGAGGAAATCTCCTCTCGTTTCCTCCTCGCCATTTTCCGATTTTTTTCTTTTTCTTTTTTTGCCGGGTTTTTTTTTTTTTTTTTTTTTTTTTTTTTTTTTTTTTTTTTTTTTGACAAGTTTGGGGTGGAGGAAGTGAAAGCTTCGAGGATTTGAAAAGATTATCCAGAAGCCAGCCGGCACACCTGCGACAAGGAGCTGAACCAACCGATGTAGCTGTTTTGAGCGAGCTTGGCACTTGCTCTTCCCAACGAGTTGCATTGGCTCTTTTTTAGCATCGGTTTGGAGGACGATTCTTGCTGTTGTGAGAGCACAAATACCTTGTTCTGCTCAAAGAAGTAGTCATTGAAGTATCAATTTTAATATAAATATCTGATTTGGTATCTTTCGGTATCTCTTTTCCAACGTACGCAGACACGCTTCACATCGTGTTTGTGCGTTGAGTTGATAGAGATAGTCTCCTCTATAAGGTTTGGGCTTTATTATTCGTCCTGCGTGCAGGAAAGGACCCAAACAGCAAGACGTTTGAAGTTGTTTGTGTATTGAGAACAATTTTGAATATCTTCAAATGCGCCTCCTCCGCGTAATCACATAGCTCCGATTGTTAATAATAAATTGTTATGACGTCGCACGACAAAACAACAATGTAATTATTACTTGTAACTCGTTAGGGAATAAAGTAGGCGTGTGCGGATACAAAAAAAGTGTAATCAAATCGAATATTGATTTGAATCAAGTAAACAAGCCGAATTTGGTGAATGCTAAATCTATTTTATTTGGTATCAAATGTTTGCTCATTCTCGTACGAAAAAAAAACAGTGACCACAGATGATACACAGCGTACGATCTGTGGTCAACGTCTCCTTCCATGCCGTAATGATGTCGCCGGACGTAAAGAACTGCCTTACAATAGTGCTTATACAGGGCGATTTTTTTTAACGACTAGATATTTTTATAAAAAAGACGTCAGAGTTACGCAATTGCGGTTTATGCCTTATCTGTAGTCATCAAAAACACCAAATCATTCACTTTTAAAGAGATGTAGTGGACGTGAAGTAGTTCACGGCGTCCTAAAAAGCCTAATTTGGACGCAAATCGTGGTACCGCAATCTTTTCGGCCGCCGCGCTCCTCGCCCCCTTCTACATTGGCGTTGTCACAGCGATGCGCATGATTTTTCGTTTTGGCTTCATGGCGTTAGGCTGTGTCACGCGGAGATGGAGGCCACATAACATCAGAACTATGTTTTCGCGCCGAAATTAAAAGGACGCCGTATCAGGACGCCGTATAATAGTGTACGCGCGTTACATCTTTTTAAGAATGGACGGTTAGGTGGCTTTGGATTATAACCAAGAACTTTCGAAATACACGATGCCGTTTTCTTTTCTAATTAAAATGTTAATTAGCGAACTTTAGGCAATCGGTCGGTTTTAGTTGCGCTCTTTCTTGAACCTAATCCTGGCCTGGCCGTATGGCTCACCTACACAAACCGCAATGGCGCTAATTTTCACTGGACAATTTGGTGACTTTCGATTTTGCCAAGCACCTTTATAAATCAACTATCCCGTTTTCTTTTGTAATCAAAGAGTTCATTAACAAATGTTACGTAATCAGTCGGTTTTTGTTGCGTTCTTTCTTGAACCCACTCTTCGCCTGGCCGTATAGCTCACATCCACAAAATGTTAATTTTCACGTTTTTTCTAATATCTAGTAGGTGAAAAAAAAACACAAAAAAACAAAGTTGTATATAAAGCAGAGGGCAGTTCTTTTCTGATATAAATAAAGCCTGGGGCACGCGTCTTGCGCATGCCCATCTCTTTTTTTTCCCGGCCTATAAAAACAAATCCCGGGACATTCGAAATTTAGTTTATGATGGGGCGGGCGCTTTGTCACGGGGTATTTTGTCATATTTCATAAGCTTTATTACTAGTCAGAAGGAAGCCACGCGAGCCATATCACGTTGCAAACAGCTAATTTGGGTGTTTCTCAAGGAGCTCTAGAGTTTTCCAATTGACATTTCGGTTCTTAATACATTTAAAAAGTTTGGTACTTTGTCCTAAACATTTAATTTATTAGGCATAATTAAAAATACTGCAACTCTCGCAAGACGTGTGCCCAAAATATAAAGTTGGTTTCATTGGCGTAAAGTGGCTGCGCTCTAATTTCGCGTTACAGAGATTTGTAAGCGTCTTTCATTTTTATGCTTGGTCTTTAAATATTCGTGAAAAGCATTCGCGACCTTATCTGTCAAGCCGCGTAAGCGGACAGCGCGGCCTCCTCGGCAAGTTGTTCCCTCATCGAAGACGACAATGAATAAAAGGTACGATCGAAATCTTAATGCCTGAAGAAAGCGCAAGTTTAAAATAATTCTAAGAGTGTCAGTTGAATTTATTTCTACTATATTCAAATTTCAACACTCGTCGCAGGCGGCATGAAATGAAGCATTGCACTCTTGGCGCAAACCAGTGTCCAGTCATAGGTTTTACACTCAAACACGCATCACCACCCGACCTGTTTGAAAAATAAATAATTTCCAGTATATTTGGAAGAAAAGGCGAATTATCTACTGAGCGTGATATTTGTGGACCCAAAAGTCCTGTAGCCGAGATCGGTAGTTCATAGCTTCAGGAAGGCAAAGAACGACGGATGCATTATTTCCCGCGGAAGTACTGTTTTGACGTTGAATTCCACATAAAATTGTATTTGCACAAATTGGGTGGCACGATACCGAACACCGAACGTGCTTGATTGCTTTTCCTTTAGAAACAACATAACCAGGCATAACCTACAGATATTGCAGAATTTATTTTAATCGGCGTAGAGCGCGAAAGACAAGTATGGACTTAAAGAACACAATAGAGCTCTGCATTTCTACTGCATTTCTTTTTGTACTTGTGGACAGTTAGTCCGCATGACTATATTAAAAAAATTTACAAATCGTTTAAGCCTACCCCTTTTTATAGTTTTTTTTTTTTTTTTTTTCGTAGATTAATTAGGAATTGTGGCGAATCCCGGCTGGGTTCGGGTAAAGATCTCGCACGTGTTCAAGGACACATTTCGGCAGGATTTCCCGCTCGGTGACGACGTTGAGCTGGCCGCTCTTCCGCTTCTTTTCTAAGTAGGCGGGGAATGCCAGACACCTAAATTAGCCAAGGTAATACACCTTCCAAACTCCTGTTTTTATATTTGTTTTTTGTTTTTTTTGGAAATGGTTGCTGGTTTTTGCCCACCCTGACAGAGCCCCGAACAATTATGATGCAAGGGCTGCAGAGGCTATCTGCGCATTCCATTTCTTAATCAGCGAACAAATGGGAACAGAAGAGAATGAAAACTTCGTAATACCTGCTGTCTTTTAATAAATGGCATAATATGCTACTATTGCTAGTTGCACTATTTTACGCGAAGAAAATTGTGATTTTGCGGTTCAATCTCCGTGTTTCCTGTTCTCTTCGCTGATACGCAAGATATTTGTCGGCTGTCGAGTTTTCAGTTACATTTGTCGACAGAAACTAAATGCACGTTGGGCCACGAAAAACTTTTTTCAAAGGCTGAAGATAGATGAAATATACCATAAACCGTTTCACTTTTTATGGAAGTTTGTTTTTACTCTTCTTAGTAGCTTCAACGAGGCGGCCGTCACCCTAGAAAACACCTGTAGTACGAACCTATATATTATGCCCCAGAAATGGTCAGACTGTGTCCCTCTGACTGCAATATGTTTGACCTGTAATAACTCATGATTATTACTTTGTACAAAAAACAAAAACACAATAGTGATACAATCACTCTTCGGTGTGCCTTTGTTAGAACGACCAATTTTCAACTCTCTGGGTAGTGATCAAAGTTCAGATAAAAATACCCATCTTTTTTACTTCTGCTGTGATGTTCAAGTTCCGTTCACTCGAGATAAATATGCGGTGTTGTAGCGTATGTGGCCGCATGCGCAAGTATCTGAATGTAAAAGAACTTGTTATTGGGCTGGTTGGTGTTAACTTTTAGAGCTGCACAAAAAGAGTAAAAAAAAAAAAAAAAAGGCGAAAAGCGAGCTAGCCCGAACTAGGGAGCCTTCATGTGCCCGAACCCTTTTGAGCTCATATCCAGCATTCCTAACTAATCCCTGATGTTTGGGATTGAAGCAGAGAACCTTGAAGGGTTACAGAGATTTTGTCGGGGGGCAGGTAAGCCTAGGTAAGCCCATTAGCACTCGTGCGAGAAGGCCGCAAAAAACGAGGAGGAAAATGGAGGAGGAAAGGGGAGGAGGAAAAAAAGAAAAGAGGGGAAATCTTCTGCCACGCTGAAGAAAATTTTGAGCGCCCGCCTTTAAGCGAAAACGCCGTTTGAATTAAGTGGCTTATAAATACATTAAAAACATAGCGGGACAACCAAAATTTTCAAGTCTGTTTGAATGAACCGGAAGTACGAAATATCAGTTTGAATTATCACAAACCTATTGTATCAATTACTTTCTGCAGCAACTTTGCGCTTAAAATTGCAATAAAGTGATTTTTAGGCTAAATTCATTTTTCTGGACTGTTCGATTATTCTGAGCTTTGTGCGACCCCTTCATGTTCCGAAATATTGGTCAGTGACTGTAAAACTTAAACACGATGGTTACACACCACAGGTCCCGAGGACCATGACATCAATGAGCTGGCTTTCACCTTGTTCAAGGCAGCAGCGGAACACTATGGGCGGGACCCTGGGTCGACGCACCGGCCGGCTCATGGATGGCGTCCTGTACCCTGCACGGCACTGCGTGTGGCTTAACTGGCCAAGCAGAGGGTCATCGCATGGCTTTTATGAGGCGTCGCTAGCCATTGTAAGTATATTTTTTGACGCTCATGTCTGGTGATGTACTTTGGTGCTGTACAACGGAACACATTTGGTGGCAGTTCAGTCTTGCCAATTAGGCCATTTTGAAACGGAACACATTTAGTGGTGGCTCGGTTTAGGTTTCCTGGCTTGGCAATCTTGCAGCAGTGTCTAGACTCAACACAAACCTTTTTGTACTTCATTGTCAGGGATAGTGTAATTTCTGCAATACTGTCGAAGCAACTTCTGCACGCGAACAAGATGCAAGACGAAGCCACATGCTTGTGCCCAGTGTACTTCACGAGTTCATTTCGGCATTGCCACTCCATGCGTCCATGCACTCGCTGCACCTTGAGAGTCAAGTGTGCACCACAAAGCACTCCCGTCATGCAGCACTCAGGAGAGGAACGAGAGCAGACAACTGGGGTTTTTCCGCCATAAGAGACGGGAGTACCGAAAAAAAAAAAGGAAGCACGTCCCACGGGCAACAAAATCAGACGCGAGCTGTGCTATTCACTCTGTGAAGTAAGCAATCGAGAACCTGTGCTTCATTTGCAACAGACGTTGAAATAAATTAGTGGATAAATAAAGGTTCAGAAAAATCGTCAGCTACCGCGAGATCTGTCGCAATCCGTGCGGGGGTGAAAAGTTGGGACGTTAGTTGACAAACCTCGCCCCTCCCCCGTCCATCACCTGACCCCATTCTGCGAATGTGGCTATAAGCGAGGGAGCGTGATCGTGTGGCAAAAGATTCTCAAGCCCGACTGGCCCAAGGAGCACATAGTTTCCACAGCACTGTCAGTTTAGGGGTGCACGGAGGATATTTGTGCGTAGTACTGTAGAAGCCTCAGGCCGGAGTGGGGGGGGATTGGCAATTTTTGTTTGAATGTTGAGCGAAGAGCATCAAGGGGCTAATTTTCCAAGGGAAGAATGGTGATGTGCGGGTACAAAAATAAGGGTCCAAGCACTGTGAGCAAAAGGGGAGTTCTTTCTTTTCCTCCTCTTGAACTGCTAGCCGTATACTACCTTTAGGTCTACCCTCTAGTCATTCCAACCAGAGCTCTGTGTTCTGATGTCCACACACATTCTCGTCTCCCCCTCTCCCTCAGTGTTTTGGTGCATACTCAAATGCTCTGCATCATTAGCAGATTTTTTTTTTTTTTTTTTTAAGGGGGGACGTAGGTTTTTGGAGCAAAAAACTTCCTAAAACTGCATTCTTTCGAAGATGGCGATGGCTGTTGTTCTTCTGAATCTACCAGGCTTATAATTCTGAATCTACCAGGAGGAAACAAGCAGTGGTGGACAGGGTAGGAGGGGGGAGAGGAGGAAGCAAGGGGGGGGGGGGGAAAGTGGAAAGCGAAAACTGGTCGGTGGTCCTTAGGGGGAAACATGGGTCCTTGGAGCCAAAAATTTTCTGGAATTGCATTCTCTTGAAAATGGCGATATTGACCTCTACAGGTGTTGTTCTTCTGAACCTACCAAGCTTCTAATTTCGTGAATGAATATTTGAGCTATAAGTCAATTTATAATATCTATGTGGGCTGCATGTGCATTGAAGTTGACTCTAAAACATTGTTTTCACAAAACACAATTTTTGCACTCGTTGAAAATTTACAGGAGGGATATCTCAGCATCTAGAGCAGATAGAAATATAACCATTCCTGAAATGTGTAGCTGAATGTGTGAAGCATACAATGTTGAGAGCAGATTTTTTAATACAAGTCTAGAAAAATTTATATTTTATATTTTGCTATATCACTTGTTAGACATGCATTGAGCACTGAACTTCAATCTGTGGCAAAATCACTAATAATGAGTTTATCTTAAAAGTGCTTCCAACATTGTATTCTTTACACTTCGTAGTATCTAGCCATGTGTTAAAAAGAATATTTTGTTGTGCAGTTTTTTTTTTATCGTTTTTCCAAAGGCAGGCAAGTTTTAATTATTTTGAGTACAATGCTACTGACTGAGAAAATGACCAGATATATGAATTCAGCAAAAAAAGCTGAACGAGCTTGTGTAGTTTCATTAAGTTTGGTCATAAAATAAGAAAAAAAGCTCCAAGACCAGTGTTCCCCTTTAAAGGGACAATGAAGACGATTTTATTTAATTTTTTTTAAATGGTGTTTTAATGCTTCTTGGGAACATAGCATGCCGCCCAATTTTTTGTAGACATTTATGACGCGTATTTATGTGCCGACGAACGAAGTAAAGAAACCGAAACTAAACCATCTTCAGTCTCGTCTCTGGGCCTCCGAAAACGGAGGTGACGTAGGGGGTGACGTCAAGTGTGAATAGTTGGTATCGGTAGTATTTAGGAGATCGAGACTCTGGTTACCACGGTGGGTTATAGCAGCGCGGTGGCGCGGTCGTTGCGCCGACTCTGTCAACATGGACGAATGCCGCTCTCGCGAGCGAGTTCGAGCTTCCGTTCAGTGACCGAACACCAACGGAACGGGAGTACGTGTGTGGCGGCCACTGCCATCACCCGACGGAGACCGCCCAGCCGGCAACGAGCGGCCCGCATGCCGAAGGGCGGACGCGGGGGAGATGCCGAAGGGAAAGCGGCAGCGATCCCGCCGTTCCAGGATCCGGTTCCTCCGCAAACTTCCTCTTTTCGTCGTCAAAGAACACGAAAAGCAACCCACACGTGAAAACTAGCGTCGCCCGAACGAATACTGGTCTTCAGTCGACCGTTAGAACAGCCATCTACAGCTACCATTTTGCAAAATCTTTCGAGTACCGTGTTCTTTTCTAATTTTATTTTGTTGGCCCATAGTTGCTCGTTGCCGGTTTCGCGTCCAGCGTAGCAAAGAAAAAAAACAATGATGCTGCTTTATTTATGGTTTAGTAATCATTTCCGATCCGATTTATACTTTTGATGGTTATTCAAGCGGAAATTAGAACAGTATTTCTAAAAATCGCGAACTAAAACGTGACCGAGGGCACGTTTCTCGTTTCGACCAATCGCTGACGCGTCTCTTGTGACATCGCGCTCCTTGGCCCCGCATCGGTCACGTGAGCTCCGCTTCTGGCTTCTCCCGCAACTCTTGGGGCGTCGCCCCAGTCGATCCCGGTACGATTATTACCGCGACTGTTTAATTCATTTGCGCGGCACACAAGCGCCGGTTTCGGCTGACATTCGGGCAACGTGGCCTGAGACGTGCCTGGAACCCAGTTCAATCGCCAAAAAGATCTCCGAAATCGCCTTCATTGTCCAGGAGGGGGAGTTCTTTCTTTTTCAGGTTAACTTTTTCTTAATGAAAAATCATCATTCCCCAGCTTTTCTTAGGAAGAAATTATTAGTTTTTGGTGACATAACAAATATTAGGTCAACAAAACACATCTGGGCTGCATTTTGCCCGTGAAATAAGTATCTCCTTGCAAACTCCCTTTTCTCCCCTCTCCACCCCACCCAGCCTGACCTATAAATTTGCCCCTGCTCTTCATTGCCCTGCATGTTTCGGTCAGATATGTTCCTGTTGACCTGATGGACTCCTTTGTTCTCTTCATTCATCATAGGTTTCAAACCGTCCTGAATCATGGACCAAGCCTTGCAAGACTTCACTCTTATGCCCTGTCCTTTTTGGTGGATCGGGACTTGCCATCTTCCCCTCTCGTGGCTCCCTGTCGTAATTAAATAAATTGTATTTTTTTCTCATGACAGCGCACACCTACTGGTACACGTCACAAAAAGAGTGTGGTAAATCCATGCCACAGATTACTGTGAAACATGCGAGAAGGTAATTGTCGTGTTCCGAGGCGAGAGGAAGGTCAAAGCCCGGAGCCGCAAACCAATACCCGTGAGTCCTTTATCGAACCTTAAGCGTATCGGCCAGTCACGCGCATCTCGGACCCTCACGCGTGGCCCAGCCAGCTCACCGTCTCACATGCCGCCAGACTTCGTCTTCTTTATACGACGCCTCCCCCTTTCAGCCTCATTGTCCATAGAGTTCCTGTGGTCGTGAAATTCTCCCACTTCGTGTTATGGTTGCTTGAGGATCGTTCTCCCGTTAACCGGCCTTCTGGCTGTCGCTGTCGGGAATCGTGGGCTGGAGATGGTGCCGTGTGCGTCGTATCGTTCCTTGGTCGGTTTCTACAAGGTAAGACCAAAATGGTCCGGCCGCTCCCGCGTGAATCCACACTGTTGCGTGTGGGTGTAGCTCCCTGCCATTTCTTGTACGGTGGCGCCTATTATAGTTAGACGCCTCTCTTGTCTTTCGTTTCTTGTATCATTGCCGATACCTCCTGGAGTGTTGCCAGAGAGGTACTGGGTGCCGTTGGAAGAGTGGAGCGTAACTTCTGCCCCGTCAAAAGTTTGGCAGGGGAAAACCCTTTGGGCCCAGGGATGGTTCGGTGGGCCAGAAGAGCTTGTGCTGAATTCGAGGTTTCCTTCGCAGTCTGCAGCGCTCTCTCCGCTTCTCCGTTACTCTGGGGATAATACGGACTTGAAGTAACCAGTTAGACTCCCCACTCTGGCGAATCACCGGAACTTGGTTGAGCCAAACTGGGGACCGTTGTTGGAGCAGATGACTTCTGGGCAACTGTGTCTTGCGAAGTTCTGGCTGAAAACCTTGATAATGTCCTCTGTGGTTGTTCGAGGTATTTCTTCAAGTTTGAAGGACTTCGAGTAGTAGTCAACGATGACTGTATACTTCTTCCCCCTGAACTGGAAAAGAGCCCTTCCAATTTCCTGCCAGGGATGATTGTGTAGTGGAGTCTGAAGAAGGGGTTCTGTATGTGGTCGTCTATATTGCTGACAGGTAGGACGGCGACTCACATAGTCATGTATTTTCATGCTTAAGCCAGGTCACCAGACGGAGTCTCTGGCTCTTGCCCGGCATCGGACAACACCCTGATGGCCGCTGTGCAATCGCTCCAAGACTTCTCCTTGCAGACTAGGCAAGATCACCAGCCGGTCGTTACGCATTAGTAATCCCTGCACAACCGAAAGGTCTGCGGCGAGACTCGCGAATTTGCTTAAGTTCGGAGGAAGTTTGTCCCTTGCCAGCCATTGTTTTTCACAGTATTCCATAACCCTTGATGTGGTTGGGTCTTTGAAAAGCTCTGCCTTCAGTCTGGACAAAAATGAGGTAGAGGCTGGAAGGAGCTCCACTGTTAGCATTTCATACTCGTGAACCAACGTTTCACTGATCTTCACGGTGTGCCTTGAGTCTGTAGACTGGCGTGTAGTCAGTAGGGGTTTCCTGGAGAAGACATCTGCGGTGAACATCTCTTTGCCCGGTACGTGGGATACCGCAAAGTCATACTCAAAGATGCGCATCCTCAGACGCTGTAGCCTTGGTGTCATTTCGTCAAGACATTTCGTTGTGAACAGTGGCACCAGAGGCTTGTGGTCTGTTTCGACGTGGAATTCCTTTCCTACCAAGTAGGTCCGGAAATGTTCACAGGCCCATACGATGGCCAAAGCCTCCTTTTCAACTTGGGCGTATCTCTGCTCCATTTGTGTCGTGGCTCTCGATGCGTATACCACTGGGCGTCTTTTGCCGTTTTCCTCTTGGAGCAGAACCGCCCCCGGTGCAAATGAAGACGCATCCGCCGACAATGTAAGTTGTGCATCCGGTTTATAGAGTGTGAGCACAGGAGTCTTGCATAGGAGATCTTTGATGTTAAGGAATGCTTCTTCCTGAGGCTCGCTCCAGAGCCAGCTAGCATCCTCGTGTAGCAGATCTTGAAGTGGCTTAGTTTTCTCGGCTACGTTGGGAAGAAATTTCCCAAGGTGGTTGACCATCCCCAAGAATGATCGCAGGTCTGCCAAGCTTCCAGGTGCCGACATCTGGACGATCGCTTCCGTTTTCTTGGGGTGTGCCGCAATGCCCCTGCTGTCCAGAAGGTTGCCCAGAAACGTGATGCTCTTTCTGGAGAACTCACACTTTGAGGTGTTCAGGGTCACTCCGGAGTCGTGGAGGCGGCGGAGTACCAACTCAAGATTTTTGTTGTGTTCCCTTTTGTCACGACTGAAAACTAAGATGTTATCCATATGACATACTTGTCCTGGGATTCCCTCTAGGATCCTTAGCATCTCCCGCTGAAAGGCTTCGGGCGCTGTCGCAATGCCAAACGGGAGTCTTTTGAATTGAAACTGTCCCACTGGTGTGATAAAAGTCGTCAGTTCCTTTGACTCTGGGGCTAGTGGTGCTTGCCAGTAGTCGGCATTGGCATCTAGTTTGCTGAATACCGTCGCCCCGGCGAGTCTTGTCAAGCTCTCCTCTACGGTTGGCATGATGATCCGCTCCGGCACCAGTTGCGGGTTTAGCTGTGTATAGTCCACGCAGATACGAAGAGAACTGTCTTGCTTTTTAGCTACCACCATGGGTGCACACCATGCTGTGGCATGGTCGACTCTTTCAATAACGTCCATGTCTTGCATCCGTTGCAATTCCTGTTGAGTGCTGGGTAGCAGAGGTAGAGGTACCCGTCTCGGGTATGTGATTGCGAATGGTCTCGCATCAGGGTGAAGCGCGATCTTGTACTCCACATTCATTTTCCCCAGTCCTTGGAAAAGCAAGGGGTACTTTTTACGGGGGTGGTCATACTCCGGCTTGCTTTCGGCTTTGACTTCGTTCGAGCTAGGTAGCACCTGGAGGGCTTCAATTGCAGGCCGCCCCAGCAGTGGGTGTTTTAGCTGGTCGGACACATAGATGATTTCTCTAGTAGTGTGCCCATTCCAGGTTACCGTCGCCGTGAACTTGCCTAGCGTGTTCAGCGGAGTGTGGCCTGCTCCATAAAGATCCGTCCCTGTTGTCTGCAAGGTTGCAAACGTTGTCGCGTCGCACATATTGGGAGGGATAGCTGTGACGTCCGCCCCCGTGTCCACCTTGAATGTGATGTCTTGGTTGTTTACTTTGGCTGTAATGTACCAGGCTTCCCCTGGTACATTTTCCGTTGCTTGAGTGTACCAACTCGCCGAGGAAGACTTCATTCAGTCCTTGTCTGTGCTCTTGTATACTGAAATTTTCTCGAGTGTGCACATTGAGACTTGGCGTGTTTCCGTGAACTGCCACACCATCGGCACGTCTATGGCGAATTATTAGACAGGGCTTGGAGAGGCAACATGTTCGGACGTCAAAAGTCCTTGTTCTCGCTTTTTGTTTTTGGCTGTCTTCTGAGTTCTTCAAGAACGTTGCCGTCTGTCTTTGTGCTGCGTAGCTCAATCTGTTGGCGCTTTACCGCCTGATGATCAAGCTGCCGTAGTCGCGCGCTGCAGTGTAAGCTTAGCATCAAGCTGGAGTTTCTCGCTTAGTTTCTTGTCCAGGAGTCTGACGACAATGCGGTCCTATATGAGCTCGTCCCGTAAAGGGCTGTAGTCGCAGGTATCCACCAATCTGTGCAATGCCGTGATAAAGACCTCCACAGGCTCGTCCAGCTCTTGCTTTCTAGAATTTAACTTCGCTCTCTCAAAGATGACGTCCACCCGCGGAATGAAGTGCGTGTCGAACTTAGCTTTGACTATGTCGTAGTCGTTCAGCTCCTCTTGTGTCATCTCGAGCGAAGAAAGGACATCCTCTGCCCATAGCTTAGATGAAGGTTTTCACCCGAGTCAAAGCGTCACACAGATGAAGCCCCGAGATAATCCGGTAGCGGTCCCACTGAATGATCCATCGCTTCCAGTCGCTCGGATTCCTGAAATCCAGCTTCTCCGGTAGCTCGACCGCAAAGGGGTTGAAGAAGGAAGGTCCTCCGCTGGCCTAGGAGATTGAAGCCCCCGAACCGTCTGCGTTGCTAGTCATGGCGTAGATCTAGCAGCGGCTCGAATCTTCTTTGCTGGCCGTTCGGTCTAACTGCAGAGTTTGGTGCGGCTTCTCAGGTCCCGAGAAACGATGGAGGATTGTTCAGTATCCCACTGCTGCCACCATGTCGTGTTCCGAGGCGAGAGAAAGGTCAAAGTCCGGGACCGCAAACAAAATACCCGTGAGTCCTTCATCGAACCTTAAGCGTATCTGCCAGTCATGCACATCTCGGACCCTCACGCGTGGCCCAGCCAGCTCACCATCTCCCATGCCGCCAGACTTTGTCTTCTTTATACGGCAGTAATTATACAAAAGATGAAGCTCCGAAAAGTTTGATGAAAAGAAGATAGCTATCCCCGTTTAATTTTTCTTGCCACCTTAGCATGCTATGTCCGAAGTATTTCAGCTTATCATGGCATTGACTTTTGACCATTCACACTTTCAAGGTAAGGTTATCAGCAAGAAGGGTTCCCAGGTCTGTTCTGTTTGCATTTAATTACTGAGAAAAGGTTTATGCGGAGTGCAGGTTCTTCTGCTTTTTTTTGCAGGGGTTGTAGTGACGTTGAAGTGCCAAGCTCTGATTGAAGGATGGTGGGTACACAATGCTAGCTGCCGTCAGGTCTACCCACTATCCTTCAATCAGAGCTCTGCATTCTGACATCACCACAACCCCTGCAAAAGAAACGGACGAACTTGCACTCCACATAGACATTGCCAAGTGTATTTCAACACGTCTAAATGCCTAAACTTTAGACTATTTTGTCACCATGATTTTAATGAAGTTTTGCTAGGTGAAGTATGTTTTCCAGAGCGTTTGCAGGTGCCATACATAAATTTAAAGAAAAAACATTGACTACATTTGTCCTCGGAGTTTTTACAGAACACACATCGCTATCACCATCACTATTTTTATTTTTCCAAGATGGCCGTTTTATTTCGTGAACGTTCTGTGACTTCGGCGATTTACTTGATTTACGAACAGCACTGCCCAATCGGTACGTTAATTTTGGTGGCTATTTATCTCGTAATATCGTGGGTATCTTGTATTTGTACAGAATGTAGTATTTAAGGTTGAGATTGTTCGTACAGAGCATTAGCACGGTGGGTCGTCTCGTCTGTTCTAATTTGTTTGTGTTTGCCTTTTGTCCACGTTTCTTTCCCTTCCAAACCCATCACACACTCTTGTTCATTTTCCTGTTTTCATTACCTAAAAGTTTGCTAACGACAATCATATTTTGTATGAAACCGGACAAGTAGAAAGTGCCCATGCAGCTCTACCTGCACCGTTCTGTTTATGTTGCGCAATTGGAAGATAGGCTTTTACTGTTTTGAAAATATTCTTTAACTTATGGCGTTCTAAAATATCGCTAGGAAGCCGAGTTATGTTCGTAAAGAACATGTGGTTAAGCAGGGGTGGATAGCGCTTGTGTTTAGATGTTTCCGCATGTCCGGAAAGCATCCTTGCGGGGCAACTGTCAACAATCTATACTTCGTTTCAGCTTCGGTCCAGACGCAGCCGATGCTACAAGCGCGGGCATGTGACCCAGAACAGTGCTTGCACTGCACGAGCGCGCGTGCTTGGCAGGGATGCTGAAAGCCTGGAGCTCGCGCTTGTAGCTTTGGCTGCGTCTGGACCGAAGCTGAAACGAAGTATAGTGACGAGCCGAAGCGGGACGGTAATGTTGGAGATATGAAACAGAATAGTACCCCGTGTTAAATATTTATTTGTTTGGTGGTCTGCTAGGCATCACTGAGGTGCTTTGTTTGGCTGTGTGCCTTTATTTTATACTCACAGAATGTGCTGCACCTACATCTACTGCTCAGTTTCACTCGTGCAGAGGTCTACGACAGTTGACCGAACACAATTCCGTAGAAGCATGTTTTCGAGAACGGGACCATTTTATCGAAGCTCAGTTTACAGCAACATCAGTTATTGAAAAAGGATGGCCATTTAGTGAATCTATTCAATTGGCATAAGCAAATCTGGAAGCCCCAAAATGCTAGCGCGATTCACTGAGGCGTGTTTGCCTATGCTTCGAGCACTCAGTCTTCTCTCTTAGGCTGTAAACCAGGCAGAATGTAATTGCAAAAACGGCAGAGTTGTGACATGCACAAAACATGTCTATCATACTCTGAATGTGCTGGCCGCCCAAGCGAGCGATTCGCTGACTGGCTCGGCTTTACCGTCAGCCAAGGCAGAGCAAGCAGTCGAGTTTGGTGAATTGCGTTTTCCTGAATTTGCGAGAAGCAAGTTTGTTGCCATTTTCTCTAAACTGTGTGTCTTTTTGAAAGGATTCAATAAGAAGTTTCCAAACTGGTGCTTGAGAAAATAGGTGCCTCCACTCAGACCCTACATGCCAATATTCTTAGATCTATCAGTTGACAAGCTCCACAGAAAAGCAGCGTTCGAAAACAGTTCTCTGTTGCTGGCACGCAAGCAGGTATAGGTAGATAACATTCCTAGTGCCACAGCGTCAATGCCTCCATGGTCAACAGAGAACATTTTTTGAACGACGCTCTTTTTGCATTAAGTATTGTGAAGACCTTGTTTATTGTAAGGTATTGTGTTATTATAATAAAGTCACTTTCCGCCGCAAGTAATGTGCATCCAACGTTTCACCGGATCTGTCCGTATGACGGGCCGATCGTGTAGCAGGTGCCATTAAGCGGATGCGCCGCAAAAAGGCGTCGGGCGTTTTCCGAAGCTTGTCAACTGACCTAGATCGAAGAACATATGTACACACATTTCTACTATTGGCGACGTGGGCGACCGAAAGCGTCGCTGTGGTCGGCCTTTCACGATTGGCCCAAAAGCTGACTATGACGTCGGAAAGGGTATACCATCGACGGAAATAAGAAGAATGAAGGAACTTTAATTTCGACGGTGTTGGCAGTGTTCCTTTGAGAGCGCAATGATTTCAGGCTTCCACCATGCTATTTACTAACACCATCGAACTTGTTGTTCGCAAGGCAATGACGTCACAAGGGGGAACCATAGGAGGGCGCCACCAAAACATCTCGCCGCTAATTGCCAAGCGGGTCCAGATATTGTTGGAGATCTGCTGTTTGCTAAAAATGTTTTTACAACGTTCACACGTTGGTCAATAAAAGCACATCTTTTTTTTCAGTAATATTGACTAACATTTCAGCAATCAAGGAAGTTGACACCGAAATGTTGAAAGCAATAAAGAAATTAAAGCTAGGCTGTTTTTGGGTCCAGATTTATCTTTTATTGTTAAGAACAGCACTGATTTTGTTTGCCCCATCATTGAAGCATGCATATCCTCAGATTTAGAAATTAGTTTCTGCACACTTGAATACACGGTGCCATTTCTTCTTTCTTGGAAGCAAGTCGATATTTATTTCGATTTATAGCAAGCTTTTGATAAGATCAACCAGAAATTGCTTTTGTAAAAACCGTCATTGTATGGTGTAGCATTGCCAGATTTAAAATGGTTTAATAACTGTAGCAACTCGCAAGATGAGGACGGTAGGGAGAAGCTTCCTACTTTTGGCAATGCTTGAAGCCCGGGCATTTGTAAGACACGCCCAGACGTTCTCATTCCGTTAGGGATTATATCTAACATATCGCCCAAATCGTGTTCGGGTGTTGAATAGACTTGTATGTTTTTGTACTGACCTGGAGGACTAAATGTAGGACAACAAGAATTGCAGGGAGGAGCCTCCTACATTCGGCAATGCTTTGGCATCTTGCGAGCCTCCAGAACGCACACGCAGACAGAGCATGAGAAAAGGCGACAAGTGCTTGCTGGAGGCTGGGCGCTAAGAGATGCCCTGGGTTTCTCATCTTGTTGACGACTATTAGCACAGAGATGTTCTGGTGGCATCTTTTTTCATTCACAACATCAGAGGCAGTTTGATACTTCAGCACCATGATCCAGGTAAGAAAAAAAAATGTTTTTCATGCAAGGCTTGTCAAAATATTAGGTCCTGGAAAATATCAGCCATCCACATTGTCCTTATTGAGAACTCTACTCTATGTTCATGTCCTGCGGCCTTATTGAAAAGCACTGCAAAAGAGCGCAAGCATGTACCTGATCTCGCCACACCAGTCTCCTCCTGGACAATAAATTCTGCTTGCTATGGTCACCAAATGTCAACAGATGCACATGCCAAGCCAGCTACCGCCACTCCATCTTCCAAATGTAGTCTCCTACCAATGCAACAGTAGCTTGGGCTCCCAAGCTATTCAATCCCCCCTGCAAGTGGTTTTATGGCATCCCTTCAATTTATTCTTTAAATTCTATATTTTTTCACCCCGTCACATGGGTGCTGCCATCTTAAAATCACGTCACATAGCCGCCATAAGGTGGCTTCAAATCGTCGCTCCTCCCTCCCCTTCCTGAACACGTTGCATTCGTTTTTTCGTCGAGTTTTACTGCAATTTTACAGCGAAGCTGTATCTGACACGTTGGCAAGTTTTCTTTTGTGTCTGTCAACAGAACAGTAGTGGACAGAAAAGCATTGTGCGCTCCTTGTCTTCTATCGTGTAGTTTTGACACTTGTAGTTTTCAATAAGAAAACCACAAGTGTCGGAACCACATGATAGATTAGGCGTGCACAATGCGAAACACATAGTGCTCCCCGCATGCGTCTCTCGGTAAAAATTGCGATTTCATAAGTTGCCGTGGTAACGGCACCATACAGTCTTTCACATAGGCTCTTTCGCTGTTTACGAACATGAATTGCTGCTTGCGAATCAAGCGACTTCTGATCGCACAGTCTTTGCAAGTCTGTCGAGCTTGCTTATGTCACCCATGCTAGAAAGGATAAATGCTACACGGACAACAAGGTTGGAGATTTAATGAGGGCATTCGGCTGTACAATTTAATATCTTGGAGGAGGAAAGTTTGTTTACAAAATATTCAAAACTTATTAACATACTGTAAAGGACTTAAATTTTGCAAACCGCCTACATTTCGTAAAAAATAGGTCACGCGAACTATTCTGGTAAAACGTAAATACATTGGAATCTATATTGAGATTCCACCGCATCGCGAAAATTAGAACCCGCGAATTATTCCAAAACTTCAGCTTTAACGTGAATTGCGAAATATTGAGCCTGCAAAAAATAAGTCGTTTACAGCATCTCCCATTTCTTTGTTTTTTTTTGGCGTTCACCTGAAGAATTGGTGGTTAAACATTTCATCGACATTTCAGGCAGCTGTGTCAAGGTGGGTTTTGTTCATTCTTTTTGTGAATCGGAAGTTCGCTGGGACAACAAACTGGAGCACCGCCTGGTGGCATTTGCAAAGAAAAGGGTCTTTACAAAAAACGTTTTGGTATAGTGCAGTGGGCAATCGTTGCAGGTGATACCACAGCTTCGCTGGCCAACTAGCTGTCTTTACAGTGTGAATAGGAGCCCCAATTTTTTTATTTTGTCTTGCTTTGTGAAGTGTTGTCTGATACTTATATTTACTACCTAACTGCATACCATCATTATGCGTGCAACTTCTGCACATTATGTTATATATGCACCGTCGGGGAAAGGAATCAGCGTTACCACTGGCGCACATAGAGTATGGAGAGGTCCCCAAGTCAGACAAGGGTTGAGAGGCCAATTATTTATGACACTGGAAATTTGCTTAAGTGTTAGTTGTGCAATAAGAAGCACAAGGTATATTTACACATTTACGATCTTAAAGAAGACTGCAAATATAGACAATGCAAGTAGTCACTGTTTCTTGAAAGCACCGTGCTCTGCCTTCATAACGAATTCAAAAGTTACTTTTGATTATATGGCGGAATCATGATTGTAGTAGAAACATTTGTTTGATCTATTTATGAATTTAAATAAACTACAAATAATTTATTTAGACACACAGGGTTGCCTCCCGGGGTGAAAAACGTGTCGAAGAAAACTTGAGTGCCTGGCAAAAGTGCCCGAGGCACATAATGCACGACGCTGAAAAGAGACCATCATCATGGAAATCGCTCGGGTGCAGCGATGTCGATGCCGGATTTACCCTCGACACCGCTGAAAGAGCGTACCTGTTAGTGATGCAAAACTATCAATAGTAGCGAAAGTAGCCAGAAATCTGACACGATAGCAAAAAAACTATCGATAGTCGAATATCGAAAAACTAGACACTACTATCAATAGTCGACTGTCGAAAAGCTATGGATAGTACTATCGATAGTCGACTATCATAAAACTATCGATAGTACTGTCAACGCTTTACTATCGATAGTCTTGCGACACTAGTAGTTTGCGTCGCTGTCTTCTTTTTCTCACTTTATTTTTTCAAATGGGACACCAACTAGCCCAAGCACTTACCATCCCAACTTGGTTCAACTTTCAGTGATGATGAAGATGGGAGTTTGGGCGGAGAGGAGGAAGGGAGGTGAGCGGCGGTGCGGCATTTGTGTTCGCTCTAGTGGTGCAAAACTATCAATAGTATTGATAGTCAATTTATTGATAGTTTTGAATCATTAGTACATGTTCAAACAAATAACATCTGTCTACACAAATCCATGAAGGGGTACCTGGCATTTGACTGAGCCAAGCTTGCTGGAGGTCCAATTCTCTTGCACGATTTAATTTTATTTCACAAATTATATACTAGAAGACAAGACTTCGATTGGCGGGTTTGTCTCTTATCGCACATAACACAGCCGCGAGCCCGCTGAAACCAAAATCCGTCCAAACTAAAGCCATTCTATGGCACCATGTGTGTCAATGCCCCGTGTCCACCAGTCAGGTAACTGCCGAGATGTAAAGGTCTATAGGAATACCGAGTTCGTGTAAAAGATAGCACACCACGTCCAGTTGAGTTTAGCTCTTACTCACTTGCCGGGCAAGCACGCCGGCAAGCTTGCGCAAAGGTAGCACAAGAGAAACAAGTGATACACACTAGCGTACATAACTACAAACACAAAGAAAACTTCGTAGCCCTTATTGCCGGTAGCATTTCTTTCCAAGTGTAAATGGGTGAAAACCGATGCCATGATCTTCTGAAAAACTTCAGACATAGTGGCGAGAAAAATTAAAAACTGAGGAGATTCATTTCCTTTCTACCAAAATTTTTGTATCTTAACCTTTCAGTAATCACCCGACATATTTCAGAGTAATCTGAACCTTGGATTAACCACACTCTTTGTACAGTGGAATCTCATTAGTTCAAGCCCTCTTAATTCAAACTCGCAAATAATTCAAGCTAACATGCAGGTCCCATCTTATATGTTTCTAGAAAGGAAACTTCCGGTAATTTAAACTCGTACAATGTTTTGGTCCCCCTCGGGTTCAAACTAACAAGATTCGACTGTAAGATGTGGTCGGCAGGCGATGCGCACTGTCTTAAGAAATACCAACAATTTATATGACAGAAAGACCTGAGGGGATGGGGGACAAGACTTGATCCAGGCACTGGGCCTAAAGAGAAGTTCCATCTTGCAAGGCTTGATCTATGATTCAGGGCATTTTCAACCTACGGTATATGTAGAGAACGAAAGTGCCTACCAGGTGAACAGAAACAGTATGTTATCCGAACATGTAGGGCAACGCAAAGCCGTACATGTAGAGAGTTTGGTCAATGGGAGGCGCTGGCAGAGTCAGGGCGTGCGGCAGAGTCGGAAAGAGGGCTTGGCATGCTCTCTTGACCAACCAGAAGCCGGAAAGAATCCCCTAGCGGTGGTAGCAGCAAACAGTTCTGATCAAAAGTCTATGTTCGTATATGGTTTTAATAAGCGCGTAAAAGTGAAGTGTAGTAACTCTTCGTGGTTGAAAATAGGGTGCACGTGTTGTTTTGATCATGATCATGCAGAAAGATGTAAGAAACGAATGCGCCGCGAAACTCTGTTTTGCGCGGACAGAGTGTGACCGTTCGGACGGCAGATTCCCGGCCCTGGGTGCTTTGGCGTAAGGATTATGTCGATCGTTCCGCTAGTCGCACTCTTACACCATCTTTTTGGATTAACGTGATTGAAACATCACGTGTACCATATTTTCAGCCATTGAGAGTTACTCCAATGCAGTTATCAGGTTTGTTTCTTGCGACCACCGCCAAGGTATTATTTCCGGGTTCTGGTTGGTCACATTCAAATTTCTGAAGACGGCCTGGAACACGCCCAGTCCGCTTTCGGCCAATGGCGCCTCCTAATTTGTCTCCTATACTTCCCAACGAATGGCCAAACTCTCTACATTTAAGGCTCCGGGGCAACGCACAGTAGTCGAGTATACAGTAAACTCTCACTTGAGCGAACGTCAGTTTAAAAAATATTTCGGCACACGGGAAATATTGCACACGTCGACACACGGGAAATACCGAAAAAAAATAAAGCAGACACTGTCACGACTTTGCAAGGTAAAACCGGAGAGGCGAAGAGCGGAAGAATAGACCCCTTGCAAAACGTACAGCGCCACGGCGGCAGGGAATTTCGGGAACCCTCGGTACAAATCACGCGCTTTCTCGTTGCACCTTTGCGACTGCCCACGTGTCCCGGCAGCTACCGCCAGCAGCCGTTGCAGCCATCCCGCCCATCCGCCAAGTCGTTTGTCATTGGCGGCGTACTGTATCTGTAACAGCGTAAAGGCATTGCGACAGGTGAGCTTATTTGAATACGTTATTCGTCGTAACTGAAGTGTCACCGAATCCACTTATTTTGCACCGCAAGCAAGCAAGCAAAACTTTACTTTGTGTAAGGGCCTACGTCCTGGTCCGGACGGTCCGTCCGACGCACGTCTCGCGGATGGATTCCGCAAGGGGACTGGAGTGATTAATTAGTGCTTCTAGTGCGGTGGGTATGTCGGTGCGCATGGGTAGAGCCAGCCATTCCTCCCAAGAAATGATGTCTGAGAGGGTTGGGGGAAGGGTGGGTGGGTTACGAGACCAGTAGGTATGAGGGATGGAAGGGTATTCTCCGCATTTTGGGCAGGTGGGGGAGTCGGGTCGTTTGTAGATGTGGTGGAAGATGTAGTGCGATGAAAGAGAGTTGGTCTGGGCTTGCCTGACGAGGGAGGATTGTTGCCTAGACATGGTCTTTGGAGGGTGAGGGTAAATGGTCCGCTCTTCACGTTGTTCTTTTAACCTCGACTTCCGCAGGGCTCTGCGAGCGTTCCTTGTTGCGCCTACCGAGTAGATAGCTGGCCATGACGAGACGGGACCCGGGGAGTTCTCGAGGGTGAGACGATGGGCTGTCTCATTACCCTCCACGCATTGGTGGCCAGGCGTCCATACGAGGCGGAACTTTTTGTCCGGGTAGCAAACATGTATTTCACAGATTAGGTTATCCGTTTTAAGTGTAAGGTGTTGTCGATGTAGTTTCGTATTCTTCCAAATTGTCGATCGTTGGGGGTTCTGTGAAGGTTTCGGAGTAATGTATATTAGTGCGTGTGTTAAAGGGCAACTCCGCTTCATTTCCGATATTTAGAAAACTATGTAGCCCTCTTCAGTATCATATAGGAAGACCCCAAGTCAAATATTACGATCTAATTCCGTCTATATATTTATTAAACTGGCCAGCAAACCTTCAAGTGAGCCAACTGGCCGAAATCTGCCAACTCTAGCATGCGGCGGGAGGCGCAATCATCAGCGCAGTCAATGCCAAGTAAAAAAAGGTTTGTGTTGAGTCTAGACACTGCTGCAAGATTGCCGAGCCAGGAAACCTAAACCGAGCCACCACTAAATGTGTTCCGTTTCAAAATGGCCTAATTGGCAAGACTGAACTGCCACCAAATGTGTTCCGTTGTACAGCACCAAAGTACATCACCAGACATGAGCGTCAAAAAATATACTTACAATGGCTAGCGACGCCTCATAAAAGCCATGCGATGACCCTCTGCTTGGCCAGTTAAGCCACACGCAGTGCCGTGCAGGGTACAGGACGCCATCCATGAGCCGGCCGGTGCGTCGACCCAGGGTCCCGCCCATAGTGTTCCGCTGCTGCCTTGAACAAGGTGAAAGCCAGCTCATTGATGTCATGGTCCTCGGGACCTGTGGTGTGTAACCATCGTGTTTAAGTTTTACAGTCACTGACCAATATTTCGGAACATGAAGGGGTCGCACAAAGCTCAGAATAATCGAACAGTCCAGAAAAATGAATTTAGCCTAAAAATCACTTTATTGCAATTTTAAGCGCAAAGTTGCTGCAGAAAGTAATTGATACAATAGGTTTGTGATAATTCAAACTGATATTTCGTACTTCCGGTTCATTCAAACAGACTTGAAAATTTTGGTTGTCCCGCTATGTTTTTAATGTATTTATAAGCCACTTAATTCAAACGGCGTTTTCGCTTAAAGGGCCCATGAGACAAATTTTGGCTGGAATAAATCAATTTATATTGGGATTTTACTAATAACACATCGTTCAGTGGGCCAAAAGAAAAAAGGTAGAAAGTCAAAAGCCTGACTTTCGGTACGAAAATTCTAAAACACAAGGGACTATTTCGTAACTCCTTTCCTTCATTATCTCTCTGCCTTTTCACTGTGATACATTCGCGGTCCTTGTAGCGCGTTGCAAAGCCCCCCCCCCCCCCCCCCCAGCGCGTCACCAGGTCCAAACGCACGTCACACGGCACCGGACCTCACTTAATCCCTTCACCCCTAAGCTGACATTGTGGTGGAAGCTACGTGCTTGCCGGACAATCAGCCGCCTCCCTTTCATCACCTGACCTCATTCTCTGCGCGTGGGTATGCGCGAGAGAGCGTGATCACGTGGCAAAAATGTGGCTGGCCCAACGAGCACGTAGCTTCCGCAGCACTGTCAGCTTTGGGGTGATTGAGGTGGGGAAAGCAACTTTCGTCTGAATTTTGAGCGACGGGCTAATCTTTTAGGGGGACAATGACTGTGTCCCGGTACTCAAACGAGTCTGAGCAAGAGGGGACTGCCCCGTTTCCATCTTCTTTAACTGTTTGGTAGAATGCGCGATTTATGAGTTGAAGAGGAAAGCTAAACAGGAAAAAGTTGGAAAAGCGTTTCATGACTCCTTTAATTCATACTTTTGTACTCGCAGCCCTGTTGAGTATGCTTCCCTCCGAGCACCGGTGCACCGCAGAGAAGCAATACCTGCGGAGCGTGCTTTCATGAGTGTTCTTTCTCCGCAGTGCACCGGTGCTCATAAAGAAGCACACTCAACGGGGCTCAAGCGGGCACACATTAGCGGAAAACAGCGTTCACATTATGTGCTTCAAGACTAGCAATGATGACCAAGACGACATCGAGGATGAGGACCAGCTCACTGGCATCATGCTTTCTGGCCTTGAAGCACATAATGTGAACGCCGAGCAGGCGGAATATGCTAGTCTTGACGATGATGTGTGTGTTTGTCGTGATGACTCATTAGAGGACATAGTACAGGAAGTAATGCCAGCACAGTGCAGCAGTGAGAGTGAAGATGACAATGAAGAAAGGGATGACTTGCTACCAACTGTCACAGCCATAGCTTTGAGCACATCGCTTAGCTCCGGAAGTTTCTGTCTGCAAAGGAAGAGTCCCGTAAAGAGCTACTTGCATTGGCTGGTATTGAAAATTTTGAGATTGTATGTGCTGACTAAACAGTCCACAATCGACAAATTTTTTGCCGGATGAATAAACTCAATGTCACAGCTCTTTCACTAATGTGTTATGCCTGTACTTGCTTATAATTAGGCCTATGTAGAGGAAACTGGCAAAAATCTGCTTTGTATGAGTAGCTATCCATGTAACAAATCATAATGCTGTCCAGTATCATATTTGGATGAATTTCTGATAATTCAAACTAAAATCTGTGACTTCCTGGAGTTTGAATGAGTGAGACTCTACTGTAGTTTGCTGTACGGCATTTCGCATTCAGCGAGTCATTTTGTCACTGTACACAGACGAAAGCATAAAAGCGTTCGGACAAGTTACGCATTCACGGCTGCACGATGCTGGCAACTGTAGGGCCAGTCGTTAGACTTTGCCCTTGGTGAAAGAGTCCTGTTTGTAACACTGTGCCGCTGGAGCAAATGCACAGATTGATTGCTACTTGGCGATACAACCGCTGCCTTCTCACGTCGACACATGGGAAATACCGCAAACAAAAGCAGACACCGTCACGACTTCGTAAGGTGAAACCGGAGAGGTCAAGAGCGGAAGAACTGCTTGAGTGTTGACGTGCTATGTCGCATCAACAGCAGAGGCCTGCCATTAAAAAAAAAATATACTAGTTTGCAGTTTCTTTGCTGGACGTGACGTCACGACAACTGACGGCAGCGATTGGCTGGCAGAGTGATGTAGATTCTTTTGGGGGGAATTTGCCACTGAATTCATAACCTGACATCAAATGTAGTTTCTAAACATGGCAGATATAATCGGGCCAGTTTCCGTCCACAATGCTGCCACCTAGTCTGTCGCACAGATTATTTCCGTTGCTAAGGGGCAATTGGGGCTTTATGTAAACATAGGCTGGACATGCGTGTAGGAAAAATAATATGAATGACCGACCAGATCATTGACTCTTCCAACATATTGCAAAAAAACAAAAAAAACGATAAGTCAACATTTTTTTTGTTTTTTCTTCATTTTTAGTGGCTGTCGTGTAACATCGAAGTATAAGTACCAAGTAAAATAAAACTAAAGAAAAAGTACATAACGTAAGGTGTACATGAACTCTATAGATATAATACCAGTCCCAATGGTTTAGCAAAGAAGCCAGTCTTCTCAGAAAACCCCCTCTCTCACTGGAGTCCGTTTTCTAATATTTGAATCTTAAAAAGAAGTTGCCCCGAAAAAGCGGCAGAAAATGCACAAAACAAAGTGACAGTGCCTAAAAAGGTCACACCTGCCTTTTCACATGGCTCTCGGAACTACATGCAGTGCAGGATGCAGAACGGTACCCATGGGCTAGCTGCAGTTGTAACCCAGTGCTTGTAGTATATCGCAGCTGCTTGGAAGGGAGAGGGGCCACCTCCTTCATGCCGTGGTACTGGGAAAAGCAATACCAATTAGCCGCAGGCGTCGAGCACCTTGTATTTCTGTGCATCCACAAAGCATTTCTGGGACAGCAACGACAGAAAACTTCAGTAACACAGTGAACAAAAAAGAGACCAAAAGAGTAGGCATGCAGGCGAGCATGAATTGTAGACACAGCTAAAACTCGAGGCACAAGGAAGCAGAAAGAGGGCACATGAAGAGGCCTTTCGACTTCCTTACATGTCGGGCTTGAGTCTCGTACCGGGTAGTAAGAAGCAACAATACTGGTTCCCTGGCCTTTCCTGTCTCAACAAGCCTTGAAACAAAGATATCCTACTCGTCATTCATCTCGTTTTCTCTTCTCGGGCGGATTAAAGTGCACGCTGCGGCAGTAAACTGCCTCGAAGGGGTCAACTCACACTTCTAAGAGAATGATTGGCGAGCAACTTCTCCATTGTGTACTACGTGCACTCCATGTTTTAAAGGGGTACTCCGGCATTTTCTTCATTGTCCCCGATTTGCCTAAGAACTTGCTAAGCACATCAACAAACATCGCTGAAATAGTAACCGAAATATCTGGCCGAAATAGCTTTTTTTCGCAAAGTTACAGAATTTAAAATTTTGGTCACCATTCTGTTTTTCAAAGTGGAAAGCTCTACCGGCAACATTGAAATTGAGACGTCATGGGAAGGCAAAGGTTCACTCTTAGGGCTGTAGACTTTGTTCACAACTGATCACAAACAGTTTCATTGTGTCAAAAGAATGCTTTGGAAGGTCGCCCCAAATCCCATCCAGCAGCACGAAACAAATGCTCGGCATAGTTCATTTCTACACAGCCGCTCGAACCGTGAGCCTGTCATCCCGCGACACAAGGACGTAACTAGAAGGGGTTCATGGAGCCCGGCCCCGCCCGGCCCGCCGCTGCCGCCCCCCGCCCCCAAAACAAAATCCTGGCTATGTTCCTGCGTGACGTCACGGCAATGAAAAGCACAAGTATATTTCAATCTTGGATTGGCATTATACACGACAGTGGTAGGAACATTACTTGTGTCGAGCTAGAGAAGCCATATTGGGGGCTACCCCAGCTACGTCCCCACTGGCTTTCATGGCAGTTATGTGCGATGCAGACAGCTTTCACTATTTCAACCGAGTGCCTAGGCAAACACAGAAGGAGCCACATAAGACAATCAGGAAAAGACGCCGAGTTGTACAGGCTAAGGAGGAAGGTCATAGTGCAGCGAGCTATCTAGTCCAGGCTATTCCTCTGAGAAATGCAGTCGGTGGAAATGTAGGTGAGTTATTCCCGCCATTAATTTAGGTAACTAATGCAAGCATTACACTATTTTGCATATTTCTCTACTGCAATGCTAGTCATCCGCAGCAGAAACAACGCCCCAAACTAAAAAGAATTCTCGTTACATTGTTAACACAGACATCAAGTCCGTAAGCGAGCTGGAGTTCATCAAAGCACAACCGAGAATCTCTCGGAAGTACTTGGTTCCTTTTCAGTAGTTATTGAATGAAAACACAGTGCAGTGGTGATTACCATCAGCACAGCCTTGCCACTGGCACTGCTGTCCCTTGGGTGGCACATGCACGACATGGCCTACAAGCCACATATATCCCTAAAAGAAAGCTGCATAGGATGCACTTACCGTGGCTAGCGTCGCCACCCAGCAAGCTTGCACAAACCCTCTGCATGGCACGCAGTGCTGTTCAGAACAGAGCGCCACTGGCTAGCCAGTTAATGCGAAGGCTTGTAGTGTCTTGCTGCTGCCTTGGCAAAGCTGCAAGTCACCTCTTTCACGCCTTGTGGTGCCCATCAGCTTCAAAAGAAACGGTGTTGAGTCGCGACCAGTAATATGCAAAACAAAAACGAGAACGGCTCGGTTATTAATAAGTTGTGTGCAGCAGAGGCACGGGTGCGAGGGCGTAGCTTCGCAGAATGTTCTTTTTGCACGGCTGCTCGTGCAAAAAGGGCGCTTTTGTGCTCGGGCTTGTGCCTTTTCTGCACACAACCTATGTTACAGAGTGTACAGCACGCCTTCGAGAGCACTCGCGTGCGGCGAGAAATCCATAATATACAAGGTACGATCGCAGGAAACCTCGCAGGGGTGCAGGAAGCTGCAAGTGCACGGTGCACCAGAATGTGAAACTAGAGGTGGTGATAGAATTTCACAGTTTGAGAATATGACGGTACTTGGGTCAAAATATAGAAACGATAAACGTAACTGCCTTACCGGCTGATGATAAGGGCCACCGGAGCACGACCAACTATTTTTTGTGATCGGGGCATTCGATTGGACGCGGGTTGGTAAAGATTTGAAAAACACGAAAGAATAAAACATGTAGGGACGAAGACAGACAGCGCAGTTCTTTGTTGACATGAAATGTAAGATCAAGCACATTATTTTGTCGGATCAAATGGTTTTGTTGAATTAGGTTTAGCTCGCAAGTTAGCCGTTCTTCGGCGGGCTTTCAGCTTTCTGCGATGGTTGTTTTAATTGTGAACGCAGGCTCAAACAATGTAGGCAGCGGCGCCAAATAGATCTGAAACGAAGAAACAGCTCGGACGCGTGGAACGAACACACATAGAGATCACATCACAGGAAAACTCAAACCACTCACCTCTCGTTCGACGACGGTTCGTCAGGCACGATGTTTCCGATGTTTCTGCGGGCGTTGAGGCGTTGAGGGGACCGCGTCTGTTTCCGTGCTCCTATTGGTCGTGACGTCACCAAATTTCATCCAATAAAGTGCGCGCCGAAGTTTTCTCTAGTCGCCGGTACCGACGTACAGTTCGCGCTTTTCACTTTTTCGTGTTTCCTCCTCTCCTGCCCTTTTTTCCTCCCTCTACCGCGCTCCGCCACCTGCTTACCCCCCTCTCCCGAGGGGCCAACACCGGATTAGGAGACGCCTCCGTTAATCCGGCTTAACCCGCCGAAGAGGGGGGCCTGCTGCCTGACTAAATAGTACTTCGCTGCTCGAAAAAGAAACTCCGCGGGCAGCAACCGAATGCGCTTTGCCGGATGCGCATTACCTGATTGGCTTATAAGTCAAGGACATAACGACGACAGCGTATTCAAACAGTGTAAAATAAAAATGTATATAATATTTTCAAGAACGCCGTTGTCGTCACAGCTTCACTGTTAATTCATTTACACCCATAAAGGTGTTTTGCAGTGTCTATAACTCACACACTAGCACCCCTAGAAAAGGGTGTTTTGGACACAATAACACCCATTTAATGGTAGGTCAAGCCAGCATAACCTTGTACCTTAAGTTCAAACGTCAATCGACTGCGTGATAGGTTGCAGTTTTTTCCCCCGAGTCGATGACCCGAAACAGCTATCTTTTACCAACGTACAAGAGCGTGTCAGTCTTCTTGAAACTGGGGCCCGCATACATGCCACAAAAAGTGAGGGTTGTTTCTCCTCCTAGAATAAAAGCACAATAGAAAACAATATTTTAAGTATAGAGAAATGCACGACATATTTCTGGCTCAAAATCAAGCCAAAATCTGTGCTGGTAAATCTCCACCCTTTCTTGCTTTGCGTGGAGGCAATGTGTTCCAACTAATGGCATTTGTGTTGTAGTCGAGGACGCCAGCTGGAGCTGATGGCACCATTAAAAGCTACGGATAATACTGAATTGTTAAATATCCTCGTTATACATTCATTGCATGCGACGTTATATAGCACCGTACCATTCTGCTGCATCCGTACCTTATGCAACACACACATGGCACCATCGATTTTCTTCTTGGCAAACCTTGTCGAGAAAAACAGACTCGATAATGCCAAAATGCTGCAGAAGGAACGGGCACAGTGCAAAGTACAAAGCAATGGCGCTGACGTAACGTCAGTGCAAGTCATGTATTTCTTGATAAGATGAGCCAATGCGTGAGCAATGCAGCTGTCGGCAGTCATCTGCCGCAGGACGACATCGAAGGCAAAAACATGACGAGGTAAACCAGTATGCAAAACACATACGCCCCATTGTGCTTCTTGAATTTTGTCTGGAATGAGCCACCCAGCAAGCTTCCAAGATTTATGAAATCCAAACGTTATGTCGACTAAGACTTCCTTAAATGCAAACTATTAGGGCAGTGGTTCTCAGCCATTGATGTTTCGCGGACCCCTTGTGGATCGGCGGAAATGACGGAGGACCACGTTCGTGGTGAGAGGAAAAGAAGGTGTAGGTTAATTATTATAAAGATTTAATAATTGGACATAGCTAAGTGCTATTGTGAAGAAGACTTATCCTATTGACACATACACCAGAAAACTCACCGGAAACTGGAGCGTTTCTTCTCAATCTAAGAAACGACAGTTTTATTGGCGGGATTGACTGATGAGGCAGGGCTTCGCGGACCCCTGGAATGCCTTCGCGGACCCCAAAGGGTCCGCGGACCTTCATTTGAGAACCGCTGTATTAGGGTAATATGCAGAATGGGTTCAACGTACGGTTTTGGAGACTATGTACCAAAAGAAAGATGCTGTTTTGTGAATCCAACACATGTTTCACCGAGCCACCTCCCTAAATTGCACTGCTCCCTCAGCCGTCTATTGTTTTGCCATGTCATTTAGTAAAATCATTGTTATTTCTCGTGATATTATTTATCAAATGATCCTTCGCAAATGTTTGTCTCGCGACTATGGGTCAGAAGAACATTTAGATCACAAAAGCCTCTTTTATTTATGACGGCCCTCACCCTAAAGAACTTTAAACTTTCATATTTGGCTGCAAGTACTATAAATGTGTGAATATTCAAAACACCCAAATGTTCGTGGAACCTGTTGTTCGCAATTGTAGGTGATTTGTGAAAATTCTATACTTTACAATATGCACGAGTTTAGTTTGCATAGTCTGTATTTTCCTATAAACAATTCAAACGGCATAAGAGAAGTCAGCTTTATTCCCGCAATACCCCCAGGTAAAATGAAAAAGGAACAGAGTTTTTAATTTCTACGTACCAACTTGTTAATAACTTAATATCGCCGATGTTATGCTGAAATGCCAGAACCATCCTCTCGGTGTGATATGGCTTCCACGTTGGCCCCAGGCTATGGTAGTGTGCCAGCCTGCAAAGGTGCATGCATAAATCTCATGGCATGTTTTTACCCGAGAAAAAAACAATATTTGTTTTCTTCGAAATCAAAAAGAAACTTCCGGTTTTGTTTGGTTGAGTTCAGCGAGTCATTCCGAGCACATCATACAGACATAAGTCACTTATGTGATTTTCATTATTTGAAATTGCAAGAATTTTCAACCTACTTCAATATACAAGTATGAACTAAGTTTTTAAGTTTACTGCAACAACATAGGTAATATGTTATGGTGACTACATACAAACCAGCCTTATAGTATCAAAGTCTGTACTTATCTGGAGTAGGGTTAAATGTAAGTCAACCAACCTAACATTCCTCCGCTCTACTGTATGTCAGGTCTGGGTGGCCCATGCCCTATCCTGAAGAAAAAAGAGACAAGGTGTCCGTGCCATGCTTTTCTGATGTGCAGTTCTTTTGTTTCCCAAAAGCTGCGGGCTGCCAGCCCAACCAACTTTGAGTCCATCTAGCTGTCTCTTGGGTGAATGTTCGTTCAACTGCTTTAGACGTCAATGCTGTGTTTCAGGTGCCCCTTAAACTAACTAAAACAGAAACCAAACCAAAATTTAGCTTTTTTCTAAAGTCGTTTTTAGTTTTGTGATAACACACATACAAGTGACAGGTAGCAATGCGGCTTTATTTTAGGACAAGCACTTTCATATGTATTTTTCAGGCAGTGGCATGACAGAGTCAATATCAAGTGCCAAGCGAGTACGTAAAACGTTGCTAACAAATATTCTGCATGTTTCTATACCCAACCTCATTCCATGCACTCAAATAGAAACAGGAACAGAAACCTGTTACTTAGCAAGAGCCCTGGGCAGGAACAGCTTGTCCCTAGCTGTTTGCCTCCAAATGTTCTAACACTTCAATAATGTTCCTGTCTAGCTGTTCATTTGATTAACCAGATTTTCACATAAAAAAGTAACCCAGAAAAACACGACATTAAAGGAAAACCTTGTGGCGCTCCTGTTATTCATACAGCATTAAAATGTCACTGACAGCCACATGAATAACCTGTTTCTAATGTATTGCTAAAATATTAAGGCGACCTCCCATCAACACCCTCGTAGTCAAGGTAGGTTTCCTACAACCACTGCCGCTCTATGGTTGTTTTAAAATGTGAACCTCGGAACCATAGACAATGGAGACTATTTGGCTTGAGTGTACTTACATGAGAATACGTATAATCAAAGTCAGTTTCCGCTTGGCCGGGAATGCATCTGATATAAAAAGGGAATATTGGGGTTTTATGCCAAAATACAGTTGAAGCAATGGCCCCAAAAACTCCACAAAAGGGACCACCCAGGTTTTTAACCATAATTTCTGTGCTCCGGACGCGGACATAGAACCTCAACACCACAGAAGCACTGTAACTTGTGAGATTGAAACAACTTATATTATGATAGGGGAAACAATCCTAACAGCCACATTTACAGCAGAGAGGGCCGGTCATGCATAGCAAAAGGAAACAAAGGTCATATCAGTTATATTGAATGCAAACACTTTGAACAATGTTTACTATTAGGTTTTGGTAAGAAATGCATTCCTTTACCTGGGTTAGTGCTCTAAACTGGTCTAGATCTTCTAAGTAAAACTTTATTTCTTCATACCAATCACAGCAGCAAAAGCAAGGCCCAGGTACTTGTTCGATTTTTTTATTTGTTTTCCAATTATGTAACAATGCTAAAAGTTGAAAACGCGTGACTGGCGGCTAATCACGACTCCGCGAAAAGTGACGAAGTATTTCCCATACCTACTGCAATGTAACATTTGCCCCGCACATCAGATCAAGAAACACCGTGCTTCTAGAAAACCTTAACTTCAAAATAACATTATAAAAATTATATGGCTGGAACCGAAGACAAGGATTAATAATTGGGCCAGTTGGTAATTCATGCACTCTAAAAAAAGCCCGAGCGTCTACTTTCCCGCATCCCCCCCCTCCCCCCCCTCCCCCCCCCCCCCCCCCCCCCCCAACACCCTCGGAGAGCCCATCACCACAACTTACGGAGGCAGCTTAACGAATGACGATGCCGAAATATATGTTTAGAACAAAAAACGCAGTCTGAGTTGTGACATTATGCAATGCAAAACGTCATTCTTGCATTGCTTAATGTCACAACTCGGACTGCGTTTTTTGGTCTAAACATATGTTTCGGCATCGTCATTCGCTGAGCTGCCTTTGTAAGTTGCGGTGATTGGCTCTCCGAGGTGTTGTGCGGGAAAGCAGACGCACGGGCTGTTTTTAGAGTGCAACAAATTTAGCGCAAAAGATGGGGTCAAGAGAGGCGCACAAACACGTCGCCGTGTTTCTGTCCCTCTCTTGTCCTCTTCGTCCTCGTCAAGCGAAGACAATTTAAGTCAAGTGCTTCGTCGGCCTGGTTCAATCTCGACTTCTTTTTCCAAAAATACTGCCGTCCATTTAAGATATCGGCTTACTAGTAGTGTTGTAGGGATTGTAGCTTCCCGCCTACATCTCCAGCATTGTTTTTTTTTAAATCCAAATTTCGGTTCACCATCCCTTTGAAGAGGAAAGAGTGCCAAGAATGAAGCCAGGGATGGAGAAGCAACATGGCAAGGTTGGTTTATAGAGCTCATATCACCCTCAATCGGGAGACGAATGGGGCTCATCTGTGAGCTCGCTGCCCTGCACCCTGCGGGAGTTACGTGAGCAGAGGCGACACGACCTGCGAATGGGTGCACAAGAGCCTCCCGAAGCTTCCGCCCAGAGAGAGTTTGACGTCGTCTTCAAGGGAGTGACTAGCTGGGGCCTGCGCAACAGGGATGGAATTCTGCTTTCCGGCACTCCTCGGCGGGCCCCCGAGGACCAACAAGACTGCCAGTGCGACCATATTTCTAGGAATCGGGGTGCGACACCTGTCTCGTAGGAATGCACATGTGCGTCAGAAGAGCTTGGAGCTCTGCTCAGCCACGTCTTGCGTGCACCAAGGATGCTGCGAGCTTCGCGTCCCTCCAGTGTGCTGCACGACGACCAACGCGAGCCTCTTCTCGTTTGGACGGAGCGACGCCGGGGCTGCGGCGGCTCGGCAACTCGCTGGACCTGCGGGAGTTACGTGAGAAAAGGCGACACGACCTGCGAATGGGTGCACGAGAGCCTCCCGAAGCTTACACCCAGAGAGAGTTTGACGTCGTCTTCAAGGGAGTGACTAGCTGGGGAACTACCTGCGCAAAAGGGATGGAATTCTGCTTTTCAGCACTCCTCGACGGGCCCCCGAGGACCAAAAAGACAGCCAGTGTGACCAGATCTCTAGGAATCGGGGTGCGACACCTGTCTCGTAGAAGCGCACATGTGCGTCAGAAGAGCTTGGAGCTCTGCTCAGCCTCGTCTTGCGTGCACCAAGGAGGCTGCGAGCTTCGCGTCCCTCCAGTGTGCTGCCCGACGACCAACGCGAGCCTCTTCTCGTTTGGACGGAGCGACGCCGGGGCTGCGGCGGCTCGGCAACTCGCTGAACCTGCGGGAGTTACGTGAGGAAAGGCGACACGCCCTGCGAACGGGTGCACAAGAGCCTCCCGAAGCGTACGCCCAGAGAGAGTTAGACGTCGTCTTCAAGTGCATGCCTATAGCTAGAGAACTGCCGGCGCAACGGAATGGAATTCTGCTCTCCGAGTGTAATAAAGTGACTTGCGCACGGAACGTGACCCTATTCACTATTATCAGGCGCTGTGTCTGAAGATACGTCTGACGTACCTGGGACGCAAAATCTAAAGATACGTCAGACGTAACCAGGACGCGGAGTCTGCATCGGATGTCCTAGCGTGGGCAGTCGGACTGCTGCCGGACGTTCCCGCTAGTGTATTTGCAGCAGTCCGAAAGCGTTTCACTCTTGTGCCTTATCGAACTTGCATAAGTGGCCGGCAGCCACTTGGCCTGGCCGCCGTGTTATAGAGGGGTGTGTGTCTGTCGTGCGTAAAAATGCGTGGAGTGTCAAGAGAATCAAACATTGTTTCTCGCAAACTACTGACTTCAAATTCCCCGACTTTTCCATGTTTTTCCCTGACTATTTTGACCAAATTTCTTGAGTTTTTGAGTCGAAGGATGACATTTCGTCAACGTCATTCAGCATGGCCGTGCCGACGAGCAACCGCCATGCCGCTTTCACTCGTCGTCTTCCCTTATTTAGCCCACTTCTTCAATGATTCCCTGACTTTTCCAGATGATTCGAAATTCCCTCGGAATGCAAGGTTTTCTAGGTTGGTAGACACCTTTTGAAAGTTCGGCACGCGTTTGCTGGGTTTAGTGATCGGGAAGCAGCTCGAAAACAACATAACTATAAGAGAAGCTGGTACAGTTCTGTGTACACGACTGTCAATCCATCACAGTGGGCACCCGGTAGGCGGGAGCCGCCGTCCGCCCGGAGTGACCGCTGTCGGTCTTTTTCACGTCACTACGGATCATGTAGTGACGTGGTCGGTAGCTAGCGCAGCACCGAGCAGTTTGGAGATTTTAAAGGGGTAGTGAAACGAAATTTTAGCGCCGATCTTGTTAAATATGGGCTAGGGACAGGCACCACCTCGGAAATATAAATATTGCGCTGTAAAACACAGGAGAACTAATTTTAAACATAATTAAACGATTTCAAATTCTCATCTGGTGGATGGGGGGAAGTTCTCGTGACATCACTTGTGGCGAAATAGCAGCGCCGTTCTGCGGCAATACGGCGTGTCGGCAGAATTCGCCTAGGCCTGAACGCGTTTGCAAAGTCTTGGCGGAGAAAGCCAAAGCGTAGTTGGCCACAGTGAGCTCGTTCTCGTTGCGGCTCTTTGCACGACACGTCCCGAGCATGCTTCTGGCACGGACGGTATTAGTTGCTGCGAGTCGTGAGCTGCGAGCCGACGTTAAAAAGGATATGTTTGAACTACGAGGGTGTCAGCAAGAGCCACGCAAATACCTGTTCACACTCGGAGCGGACACGCGCGTTTGATCGAAGTGCTGGATTCGCTCTGTTAGACCGCGTTTCGGTAAGCGCTTCTGGGCCGATCTTTTACGATTGCAACTCGATACTGACATGACACTCGGCAAAGAAAGGTTAGACCGACATCGCGTAGCTCCCACGAACTGGTATAGCTCGGCAGTGACGTAGCGTCGAGTCAATAAAAATGGCATACTAATAACAGAGTGTACACACCGAGTTGCGAAGGTAATCCGTATGGCGTTTATTTGAGCTCTATACCACACAAAACAAGGAGATAGAATCAGTGAGAGTCCCTTTTCGACGACAGCGTTCGTCACCGCTGTCTCGGAAAACAAGGAGATCGAGATGACAAGGGGAAAATATTGACCTCTGAAATTTAGTTCAGGGATCAAACTACTCATCCGGTAAGGGTCCACAAGGGTCGCGCGGGCATATTCCATTCAGCAGGCCAGCCGGTCATGGACAGACGGTCTTGGCCAAGGACCGCCGGAGCAACGGTGCGCCGAGTCGATGTTGCTGCTAGGCCTACTATATTCTGCCAAGCTCGCTCGGTCGGCAGAATCGTGGCCGTTGTAGCTCTTCTCGTGTGTTTGTGGCTCCTGCGTTCTTGATCGTCGTGGTCTGTTTTAAGTACTCCTTCCTTTTTTCTTGCTGGTTGAAGTCGGGACGCACGAGAACAGCACGTAGAAAAATAAATGTCCGTTGGTGGCCGATACCAAGTAACTGAGCGACGCTGTCGGCCTTGTTGATTTGATCGTAAAAAGTGCGTAAGACAGCTTCGGAGCTGTCGTAGGATTCTGTCGTAACCTGCGCAAAGGTTACGACAATTTCGTTTCGAGAGTACGGGTTTTCTCTCAAATTTGTCGTACGCACTTTTTTCGTCGTGAGTTCGCTTTGAGAATCCGGCTTCAAAGAGCTGGTTTTGTCAGTGCTGCCGTGGTTGCCGACTTGCCGTGGTGCAGCGTGCGTGCAGCCCTTGCACATCTCAAACGGCCACGTTGTCACAGGTCGTAAATCGTCGACGCGCCACCAAGTGACAACGCTCGCAACCACAACATTCACGCCGTAGCCTTTCCCGTCTGGCACAAGTGACGTCACGAATGCGCCCAATATACCAAGACGCATCGCGCTCTCCGATGGCCGATTTTTGAGCGCGCGCCGAATCGGGCCCATTAGGGTGAAAAATATAGCCATCCGTTCAAAATACAAACGCGCGATTATGATTTATGAATATCATTGATCATATGGAACCTATTTCTGACCATAATAGGTGTATTTCAAGTTTCGCTTCAGTATCCCTTTAACATTTCTCTCGGTGCCTCAAATGCGAATCTTGACCGTCGAGCTAATGAAATTGTCCGGGCACGTCCGCCGTACCGTTAGAACTCCGCGTTCTGGTTACGTCCTACGTACCTTTAGACTCCGCGTTCCGGGTGCGTCCGACGTATCCTTAGACACAGCGATTATCGAGGAGCTCCCGTGGTTAACGAGTGCGGATATTTTAAACTAAAACGACCGAGCGATGTCCGAAGCAGCACCGGTCGCTAGTGATCCGAACCCGTACGAGAAGCACGGGACCGAATCTGGCTTACCCTGAATGAAAAACGAAAAACCTCATTCCTTCGTACTGCACGTTATTCCTACGCGAGAAAGCACAGAAAACCCTGAAAACCCGAATTCGGCACACGAAATCCACACACTCCGATCAACGCCCACACCGCTTCCGACTGGCACTGGGCGCTGACATCTTTTCGTTGACGCCGGAGGTTTGGTCTGGTTACGTCACAGATTTGGCCTGGTCACGTGTCTAGTGGTCAAAATTGTCACTTTTGCAAAAGTCACTTTTGCCTGATCAACGGTATACTAGTTTATCACTCGAAGGCCCCCTACCTCGTTGAGAGGGACACGCCCAGATTATCCCGCGCCACCAGGGGAGGAATCGGCGCGGCCACCGCTCCGTCTAATGAAAATGAGCGGAGTGGTCCTGTATTCCCCCTAGTAAAGTATTTTCTATTAGCTAGGAGCAAGAGTTGAAGCTCGTTTCTTATTGGCTGTTGATTCGTGTGGTTGCATTCGGTTGCATGTGTGTGTACACATGGCGCACAGTTGTCGTTGAAGTCGCAGCGGTTGCATTCGTTCATAAGCATAGTGGTCGCTCCGAACACAGTTGTGTGAACGGGCCTTTGGACGTTACCACCGACACGGAAGAGCGCTTCATCATGTGTGATGTTTTAATTGCTTTAGCTTATTAAGTGGCGCCTCATTCGCGTTTATGCGCCTAGTACGGTTAAAGAGAGTGTTCCATTTTTTAACGAATTACGCCGCTTTCTAGATTGTCACAGGGCGGTCGTTTTGCGTGGCGATTTTAACTGCGTCCTTGGGGCAGCAGATAGATTTCACCCGACGCAGAATAACGACAGAACCGTCAGCATTTTGAGTGAGCTTATCGAAAGCTTCGATTTGATTGACGCTGGAACAATGAAAAACGAAAGACGCGAGATCCGTTTCACACATTTCCAAACATCATCGCACGCTCGCTTAGACAGAATATATGTGTCAGTGTCAGCCTCCCTGACAACAACAGTGTTAAAAAGGAACCAGGTCATGCCATATTTTGTTTTGACTATTGTCTTATTTTTCCCACTATAGGGGAAATGGTATACCGAGGAAGGATAAGTTTAACTGGGCCGGCCGGACCTCTGGAAGCTAAACGCGAAACTTCTCGAGGATGTTTTGTGTCTTGGAAAGGCAGATAAACTCTTTAAAACGTATTTGAAAAGCTTGAGAGGCGTTAGTTTTGAAATGTGGGAGATTATCAAGCAGGAGTTCAAGATGCTATCGATGGAAAGGTCTTCCATTTTAGCGTTCGAGGCGCGAATTGAAGAACGCAACTTAAAGGGGCCATGAAACGAATTTTAAACTGGGATAAATAATTGTAAATTGGGACTTTACTAATCGCATATCGTTTAGTTGGCCAGAAGAAAGAGGGTAGAAAGTCAATAGCCGGCTTTTCGGTACGAACATTTGAAAATACAGCGGACTATTTTGTGCCTTCTTTCCTTCGAAAGCTCTCCGCCTTTTCACTATGATACATCCGCGGTTTTCAAAGCGCGTCAGCGGTGCCAACCTGACGTCAGCCGAGCCCAGCTCACGCATTGGCCACGAGAACTGTGTCACTCGGACGTACGCGCTCCTCAACAATATATCCCTCGACGAATATTCAGATTCGCGTTCGAGGCCAATAAATGCCCTTACGGAACTTATCGTCACTGGGGAATGACGAGTTCTATGGTGTGCATAGAAAGCACGGTGGAAGTTAGGAGTCATCGCACAGGTGCCGAAGGAATGTCACGACGACGTGATTTCACAATTCGCATTTGAGTTGAGGATTAAAGCTAAGGAGGAAGAAGTAGGAAAATCGTTTCATGACCCCTTTAAACAGCGATTTATGGCGAATTCCACTGGGCGTTTTGGAGCGCGCCGGGATCAGTTGATTAGATCCGGACTGGAGCACACGATCCGAACGGGATCGCGCCGCCTACGGATCCCCAGTGGAACATGACCACTGCTCCGGGATTGGCGGATGCCTTCCCGTCATTCAACTGCCCGGGAATCCCCTTTCCGCGGCCGCCGCGCTCGTTTCGAAGACGTTTTCGCAATCGCGGCGCTAACACGTGTTCGACGCACGAGCGGCAGGAATGGCTCAGGCGCGTCTAGCAAAGATTGCCAGAATGCCCGTAGCGCGCCAAATACCTTCTCTTCTCCTTCCTGGAAAACAAGCCGGCTGTCGAGCCAAAGGGTAAGCAAGCGGCCATTACGCATTCTTCTGATGTCGAGACAATCTAGGAGCCCAGGCCGCGACGTGCCTTCTTCTTCTGAGGCGAGATGGCAAGAGATCAGGCGAGATGCCCCACGAGAAAGGAAGTCACGTGTGTGCGCCGAAGGCTGGCCCGGCTGTCTTCCGGTTGAATCCGCCGAAATCGTGGGAGTGACTTTTCTCGGATCCAGATCGAGATCTGGAGCGGGAGCTAATCCAAAACGACCAGTGAAACACGTCCATCTCGATCCCGATCGCCCAGTGAAATAGGCTTTCTCCAGAAAAGTCGATCCCGGCGCGCTCCAAAACGACCTGTGAAATTCGCCATTAGAAGCGCTGTCAAGAGCGGAGTGCGAGAGGCCCGGTATAGCTCTTAAAGATTTAGAAAATGTCAAGGAACGGCAGGGGAAGTTCCACTTGGAGCGTTACCGGGGAGCAACTGCCCGTGCTGGCACTGAGAAGTATCAGATGGGAGAGCAACCGACAAAACGAAGTGTAGCAGATGAGAAAAGGTTCGCGCAGCGTAACGAGATAAGCGAGATCGAGCACAATGGAGTGACAAGCACAAGCCCAAGTAACAATAAACAAGCGTTTGTCAACCACTATAACAATCTTTTTAGGACACATGGGATTCGAAGAAAGGATCCCATGTGTGGGAAACTTCTTGACTCCCTCCCGCAGTTGGCAGAGGGGGAAAGGGAAAAGCTCGCACAGCCTTTCTCTTTACAAGAAGTCGAGAGGACAATTGACGAACTGCCCAATTAAAAAACTTCGGGACCCGATGGGCTATGTTCCGAACTTTATAAAAAGTTCAAATATACTGCCTCCAGTGTTCTACTCGAAGTGTTTTCTAAAGCGTGCAAGTGCAAAACATTTCCGCGGTCTTTTTCGCGCACGTATACTGTTTTATTACCCAAAAGCGATGACTGTGCGAAGTTACGCCAAGTCTCTGGTTACCGCCCAATCACCCTCTGTGACGTAGATTACAAGATTTTTGCGAAGATTTTAGCGCGTCGGCTTCAGAGTGTCGGTTGTCAACTTATTGGCGACCACCAGACATGCGGCATCCAGGGTAGGTCTATCTTGACCAATGTGCACGTTGCCCTTAGTGGTTTAGAAGCATGCGACGACGGCATGGGCCAAGTTGCCACCCTGCAATCGGACTTAGAAACAGCCTTTGACCCGGTGAAGCATGACGTTCTTTTTGATATGTTAAAACATGCAAATGTGGGTAAAGTTATTTCTGAGGGTGTAAAAATGGCGTACCAAGAGTGCACTACCAGGCTCATTGTCGACAAGGAGTTGACGGAACCAATACACGTACGAACATCTGTGAGGCAAGAGTGCCCTATGTCGCCGCCATTATTCAACTTTTATTGGGAACTATTTTGTTTAAGCGCTCTCAGAAGCAAAGAATGTAAGAGCTACGCAGACGACATCGCGTTGTTTTGTTCTAATAAGCTTGGTGTCAGTGCGGCCATTACGTTGGCAAAAAACGTTTGTGATGCCACCGGGGCAGCCATAAACCTGAGCAAGTGCCGCAGTTTTTGGAATGGAGCGTGGGCCACGACTCCTTCTATATTTGAAGGAGCGTGTTGGGACCGAGAGCCGTGCACTTACCTCGGTGTGGCTGTCAATGTGAAAGCAAACCCTGCTGGTCAGGAGTCGCCACCGACCTAGACAGGCGCGCTTCCCGCTGGAAGCCGCGTGAGCCGACTATTTTCGCTAGAGCGACAGTCTGTGATATTTTTTTTTTATTACAAAGCTCCGGTACGTACTGCAGATCATCCATTGTGCGCGCGTTAATATTCCGAAGTTTCATCGCGTCTTTGCAAAGTTTATTTGGAGATCTGAATTTGAGCGGATGAGACCAGATAACATCTCCACCACGTGATGGGGGTTTGGTGCTATCGCATTTGTTTGTCAAACGACTGGTTTCCGGATTCTTTTTCTCTGCGAGACCGAGAGCATCCCTTCATTAGAACGTTCTTTCAAACGAAAGTGTCACCTCATTTGCCTTTTTTTCTAGCTTCGTCAAATGGCGGCGAACACACAAAAAAAAATTAATTGGATATCAGAAGCAGTCTTGGGTAAGTTACTCTTAAAAAGTAATTTGTTACAGTTACAGTTACTTTCAGAAAAAAGTATCGAATTTACCGTTACAGTTACCGCGACGAAAGAGTAACTCGTTACAGCTACAGTTACTTTTAAAAAGTAACGACGTTACTTTTCAGTTACTTTTCTATAACACAAAAAAATAGGAAAAACTATAAAATGCCCTTCACCAAGTTTTGTTGCATAAAATTAAAAAGTACGCTTGTTAATTCCATAGAGTTATTACAATAAACGCTAGAGGCTCAGCTGGCGCTAGTGTCTATGGGACTTCCGGTTGCAAATTGAAGCAGACAGCATGCAGTCTACTTTTCCAGTCTTCCTGTGTATTCCTATGGGAAAACGCGCGTGAATTTTGTCTCGTCACCGGAAAATAACATTAATAACTTTTGTTATTTCGGTTGTGCCGGGTAGTATGTACCTTTGTTAATATTGTGAAAGCGTAATTGATTTAGTTACAGCATTTTTCCTTTACCACTGAACGATGCTAAACTTCGCTATATTTCAGGCCCAAACCTCTGTTCCATGGCAGGTATGTAGAAACGAGCGACGATTCTAAGCAAAATAACGATCGAAAGGAATGTAGAGTGCGTTCAAAGTTCGTCAGCATTCCGTTGGTGCTTATATATTGCTAATATGCCTGTCCTCTCACTATATGAAAATGACCCCGTCGTGCATCTTTACGAGCGGTTAAAAAAAACGTTCGAAACGTAAAGAATAAAGTACGTGGGCTACGAAAAGCGTGTTTTCTTATTATTTCCTATGTTGGGCAGTTTTTATAGCGCACCTGTCCTCTGGCTTCCCCCTATTTGCAAAGATTTGGAGCGTGCGGGTGATGGTTTGAACACAGAAGAAGCATCTTCGCACATATTCATGAGCAGAAAGAATAAAGCAGTACTTATTTATTGCAAATCGGACTATATAACGTGACTTTCAACTTATTTTGATCGACTGCAAGCACAAGGAGTTACTTACCCAGTGTTACTGCGTAGTTCTTGACGTCCCTATTGGTTCTCCACATGTCGTTCGTTCGTTTGGCACGTATATCCCCCATGCTGGAAAGCGTCGACGCCGTGTTCGCGCTAACAGTGTCCGACAGTGCGCGTAAATACACGTACGAAGCGGTTTTAACACCGTTTTTAATGCCGCGAATTTCAAATAAAAATGCTGTAACTGACCAATTATTTCGTCTGCGTGACTGAGAAATGTTATAATGTGCCTAGTACGTACAAATTATTCGTGATATTTGTTCTTATAATCGAGCGCAGAGAGAAAATGCACTCGCTTTTTCCCATAGAAATGCATTACCGGAAGTCAATTTCTGACTGCTTGCTGTCTGCTTCAATTTGCAACAGCACACTAGCGCCAGCTGAGCCTCTAGCGTTTATTGTAATAACTCTATGGTTAATTCATATTGTAACTTAGCAGATGCTGCTTTTCAAAATTAGTGTTTGAAAATTTCGACGCCAGAGTAGTGGCGCAAATCAAAATACCAAACATGCGGAGTGCGGAGTACTGGCGCTAATCAAAATACGAAACATGCGCAGTGCCCTCCGCGTGTATTGTTGTTTCATGGTTGATTCACCCGATTAAAAAGCGTTTTCACAGAAAAAAAGAAAAAATACAACGTAGATAGTGCTTCAAGACACTAAGATGTAAAAGCTCGTTCACACTAGTTTACACAGACCTATTTCCTTACGTAAGCTCGGACGGTGAGACACCGTGGCAACGGATGACACAAGGCTCGTCGTAACGTAACGTAAGGAGTTGAGCTCGCTTCAACTTTTTACACTGCACCGTTTTCTTAAGGCCGGTTCAGACACTTGCGTTTGAGTGCGTTTGACTGCGTTGCGTCGAGAACCGAAAGCGAGTCACCGGCACATCTGTGTTCCGAATGAAGCGTGGAATCCAATTCAAGGAATCATCTTGGCACGCGACATGAGCAGCAGGGATGTCCTGGTTTCTAGCTGCCGCAACGCAGTCAAACGCAACTGTCTGAACCAGGCTTTACGTTACGTCTAAGTTACCGAAACATTCGTGTCTCGAATGTTGCGCGCCAGGCTATCTCCTTAATTTTGTTGCCACGCTTAATGCGAAGCACGCATTTCCCGGTGACTCTTCGTAGCGTAACGTAAGGAAACGGGTCTGTGTGAACGAGCCTTAGTTACAAAGTACAAGCGCGTGCGTAATGATAACTAGATTTTTTTTCATGAAATCTACTCTTGGCTATTAGCGGCGAGATGTTTTGGTGGCGCCCTCCTACGGTTCCCCCTTGTGACGTCATTACCTCACAAATAACAAGTTCGATGGTGTGTGTAAATAGCATGGTGGAAGCTTGAATTCATTGCACTCTCAAAGGATTCGAACTCTGCGAACACCGTCAAAATTAAAGTTCTTTCATTTCCCTTATTTACGTCGATGATAAATCCCCTTTCCTACGTCATAGTCAGTGTTCGGCCAATCGTGGAAGGCCGACCACAGCGACGCTTTCGGTCACGCACGGGGCTAATATTCGGATCGTGACTCTTGAGAAAGAACGTATTCACAATATTCACAAGTTTGTGCAAGGCCAACTTGGCACTCGAAATGTCGGAATAGACGATTTGAAAAGTGCAAGGAAAATCTAAATTGTACTCGTTCAGTGATATATTATTCATAAAACACTGGAAAGTAACTAAAAAAGTAACGTCGTTACTTTCATTGTTACCTCAGAAAAAAGTAATAGAACTACAGTTACAAGTTACATTTAAAACAAATTAACTTGTTACAGTTACAAGTTACCAAAAAAGCAACAAAATTACAATAACGTGTTACTACCCAAGACTGATC